>NC_041049.1:2814785-3114785 GCF_900634775.1 Gouania willdenowi
AGCGTGAATGAGGTCCTATTTCCTCGTATACATCCCAGAAGCTGGGTTTCCATTACAGATTTTTGCAAAATAAAAGAGAAAAGTTTCTAAATATTGACAAAGTATAATTGCGCTTTGATCGTGTTTCCATCAACCCAGTCTCACTCGCAACTCGTCTCATATCCAGAGACACCAAGGGTACATCTTCGCCGTCACTATGTGACGCTAAGGGTCCGTAAGCTTTTTTTCACCGCAACTTTTCAAAATAAGACTTATAACCCTAAACCTAAACCTAACCATAAGTTATGGGTACATTTGTCACTATAAATGTCGTAAAAACAATTGGTTCCACGGAACGACCTTTAGCGTCACATAGTGACACCTTCCAAACGTCGATGTGTGACGAGTTGGGAGTGAGAACGTGTTGGTTTCCATTGAACTTTGTTTTGGGCCTCGTAACTCCTGTGAAATCTCATCCCACAAGATGCAAAACGCAGCTTGTGATGAGCTGTATGGAGGACATAGGACCTCATTCTCTAAGACAGAGCATAGCAACGCGCCCTGTGTGTGTGTGTGTCCGTAAAACGGGTAAGCTAATGTTGGCTTTAGCAAGTGTAGCTAACGGCAAATTTGCGCAAAATCTCACGTGATCTCGTTTATGGATATGAAATTAATGATGAATTAACGATTAAGTGGCACAGTTTCAGAAAGTTTAATATCCTGTAATGACATGATTAAGGAAAGGTGATGAAACGAAACAGAACATTTTGAAAGTGAAAATCAGAGGCTCTAGTTCTGCCAATGAGGTCATCTAATGACTTTCGAGGGCAGCCAATAGCGTCTTTCCTTACTGAGGGGCTGGTAACACTGGTGTCCTGGGGGCTCCCACTGTTTGAAGCGGGCAAAGACACTCAGAAACTCACGTGGAATTTTGTTCAGCTCGTTCATAAAATTTTCCTTGAACTTGGACGAGGCTTCATCCGTCTCACCCGTACCGGGGCCGGCCACGTTGGTGGTGTTGGAGCCGGCCGGGGCGGAGGCGGCGGTGGAGGTGGGCTCGGGCGCCGCCGCGGCCAGGGCTTCCCGTCGACTCTCGCTCATGGCGGCGATGCTGGGCGGCCAGGCGGACGCTGAGAGGAAGAGGAAGAGGAGAAGAGGAAGAGGAGGAGAGGAAGAGGAGGAGAGGAAGAGGAGGAGAGGAAGAGGAGGGTGAGCAGCTGATCAAACACCATCTGAACAAACGTTTGGACCCAGTGAGTTGGGCTTAGAGCAGCTCTGAGTCGTATTCCACGTGTAATCCTTTGATATGTACGTGTTGTTCCTTTTTATTTGCCTGTTAATCAGCGCCTCGCTCACAGTGGGATGCTACACATGCACTTCTTCACATTATGGGCCACAATAGAAGCATTTGTGGCATTATAACTCAAACAGTAATCTCATTACACTGAGCTGAAGCTGTTATGGTACAAACATTCCAGATTTTAGCCAAAACAATGAATTTAAAATGAAGCACGTGTGACTTTAGGAGTCAGAGATCCTCCACAGTTTTAACACGTTTGGCCTAAAATCTTTGAAATGTACTTATTAGTAGATCTATGCCTAATAAAATGCATTATTATGCACCATATTCATTGAATTTAAAAATGGGACTACTTTACACTTTTAGAGCCTGTGTTCCTCCATCTTGAAATCATGTGATTGATGATGTCACACGGCCCCACTGCCTGTAAACATCCCATTGTTTTCTACTGGAGTGAAAGATTCATTTAGCAGCTTTTTGATAATTTGGCAACTTTTAGATAATTTAGCAACTTTTTTGGTCATTTAGCAGCTTTTTTCAGTCAAAATAACAACTTGTGCTACTTTTTGTTGCTCTAAAAAAACAAGTAAAAGTTAAATATGTCAGACTGTGGAAGGACTGCCAACTAAAAGGACTTCTATTCCCAGGGATTGTGTGTCTTCTTTCAGTAGACAAAAGAGATTTTACATTGACATCTTTAACTTCTCCTTGTTTTGTAGAGCAACCAAAAGCACATTTGTTCACATGAACAAATGTGACAAGCTTCAGATGTTTGTAATTCATGTTTAATGTTTGTGTCTCCTGAGGAAGATCTTTGAGACGTTTAGTTTGGATCACTTTGTGAGCATTACTGACATATTACATCATTATAATAAACTCTCATATGACTCAAGTTCTCCATAAAAACAGGACATTTTTACTTCAGGCAGATCAATGTAGGCCTCATTCAAAGTCATTGAGCCTGTGTAATAACAGAGATGATGTCTTTAATCATTAATTAATCATTACTTTACAGGCAGGAGCCTATAAACAGGCTGCTTTTACAAACTGCTGCATTACAATAAATGACAATGATCGCAAATGAATTTCCAGTCTGTGTCAGTGTGAGTGTTTGCTATGCTGTTAATGGAAGAGATCATTGTGTTTATGACTAGAAGAGACGTTAATAGAAACGCTGCGATCATTATTGCACGGAGCGTTCCATCGTAACGTGCTGAAAAAAACAATGAAAAACAACCAGATAAAAGCTTGTTTTACAACATCCAAGAGGGAGGACGTCCTCATTCTTTCTTTAAGAGCTTCACAAACGCTGTCTGGAGTACGTTGATGTAATAAACACAACAGATCACCACTTTAATACAGCGTTTATCTTTTTCTATGTGGATTGTTCCGTTCAAACTCTGCAAACATTTAAAAAGCAAACAAAAGTGGCTTCCATTGTGTCTGTGACGGCGAAGAACGAGATGTTCTCGATTGTTCTGTTACAAGGTTTTCTGCTCCTCTGACAAAGTGTGAAAGGCTGATGTTGGCGTCGCTCCAGCTGTGGTTTTTAACACTTCTTTAACACCGTCACACACTGTTTCTCACACACACACACACAGAGACAGAGACACACACACACAGAGACAGAGACACACACACACGCACGCACGCACACACACACACACACACACACACACACACACACACACACACACACACACACACACACACACACACACACACACACACACACACACACACACACACACACACACACACACACACATCAAATTACTTTAAATATTTAAAAACAATGTAATTCAGTAATTTGATTCAGTAAAACACAGTCAATTGAAGGATCTAGCTTAGCATTCTTATGAAGGTTTCTGTCATAAACACCTGATATTTCTGTGAGTTTAGTGTTGATCAGTAAATCTTATCAAAAATGATTTATTAAATATTAGGCTTTATTGCTGTAAAATAATCATAGAATATCAGAAAATGAGGCTCTTGATGGGCTGAAATAGAAGTTGATTTTAATAAAAGAAGCAAGTCATACAGTTCTAAATGTGTTTTGGCCCCCTCTAGGATGTTAGACAAAGGCTTGAGGGGCAGCAACATAAAAAGGACACCAAACAATAATAACGTCTTCAAAGTGTTTAATAAAACAAAGTTGTTAAAAAGATTGATATCACTGATACCAAAAAAAGTGGTACCATGTCATTGTTCTGGGTCTGCTGGATCCTATCTCCAGCCCTCCAAAGGGCGCTAGGTGGGGGTACATCGCGGAAAGGGTGACAGTCCATCACGAGGCAAACGTAGACTTTTGTTCTCTCCTATGGGTAATCTGGAGAGTCCGATTAAAGCTGCAGTATGTCATAACTCTAAATGTGATTAACATGAAGTCCCAGCCCTAGTTCTTACATGAACTATTTTTTGGGTTAGATGTTGATTGAACACTCATGCGGTGTGTGAAGATCCCCTGACAGATGTCTATGATTACCATTTACGCAAATTAGTTGAATAGTAATCTTCTCCGTTAAGCCTATGAAGAGCTCCCTTGAGCTTTGCCACCTGCAGCATGGATGCAACCTTCTCCTCTTCAAGCACAAACACATTATGCTGAAGCCTTCCAATGGTCTTAGCATTCTGAGAGATGAGGTCCTCTTTCATTTTGACCATGTCCACACAACATATGGACTCTGACTTCTGGAGTTTTTCTTTCTCTCTCTGCAACTCCAACACCAGATCCTCAGCACGTTGCTTTTCAATCTGAAGTTTAGAGCTCAAAGATTTTTCATTGGCCAAGCTTTTTTCCAGAGCCTCTGACTTCTCATATAGTTCAATTTCAAGGTCACCAATGTGTTTGCATGCTTTGGAGAACTGATCTCTTTCCCTGTTAATGACATCCTTGAGATCATTGCATTCTTCAATCTGCTTCTCCAGAGCCCGCTGCAAATCAAGTCGGACCAACTCAAACTCACGTTGCAGCCTGATGTTGTGGATTTTCAGGCCCTCGTGGAACATCTCAAGGGTTTGCATTTTATTAATGTTTTCTTCATTGAGCTCCTGCTGCTTTTTCAAGTTCCTATTTTCATCCAACGTTGTTTCAAGACATAATTTCAATTCTTGATTTTTCAATGTCACTTCAGCAAGTTTTTGCTGTGCTGTATCAATATTTGATAGCTCCTTCTTAAGATCATTTTCAAGTGTTTCAATGACTGTGTCTTTACTGCTGATGACCCCCTCATGACTCTGTAAAGCCAACTCAAGCTTCTCTTCCAGCATCTTTTTCTCAGCAGATTCCAGTTTCTTGTTTGTTTTTGCATGTTCCAGCTTAGAAGTCAGCTCTTTGTTTAGTTTTTCGAGCGATGAAACAGCATTGCATTTGGTGTTGTTGTCCACTTGGAGACAACAATTTTGCTGAGAAAGTCTTTCTATCTCTTTCTCTAAATGATTATTCTCCTTCTGCTGTTGGGCAAGGTGCTCCTTCAGAGTCTTATTTTCAGTTGAATTGACTTCAGAACGTTCAACCACTTCTTTGAGACGGCTCGTCACTGCTCGTTCATTGGTCAGGCTTCTCTCAAGAGCTTCGGTCTTCTTGGAGAGCTTATCTTCTAGCATCTTTTTGACGTCTTCCAGATCATGACAGGTTTGCATCTTCACATGGAGCTCTGCAGTCAAGCTCACTACTTTGTTCTGGAGTGATGAATCAGCACTGTTCTTGGCATCAGTCATTTTGGAGAGCTTATCTTCTAGCATCACTTTGGTGTCTTCCAGGTCATGACAGGTTTGTTCTTTCACATGAAGCTTTGCAGACAATCTCTCTATTTGGTTCTTGAGTGATGACTCAGCACTGTTCTTGGCAGCAGTCATTTTGGAAAGCTTATCTTCTAGGATGAATTTGATGTCTTCCAGGTCATGGCAGGTTTGTTCCTTCACATAAAGCTTTGCAGTCAATCTCTCTACTTTGTTCTGGAGTGATGACTCAGCACTGTTCTCGGTATCAGTTGTCTGTGATGACTCAGCACTGTTCTCGGTATCAGTTGTCCTTGATGACTGGGCACTGTTTGTGGCTTCAGACTCATCTTGTTGACTTTCCTGAAGTTCTTGTTCATGTTCAT
This sequence comes from Gouania willdenowi, assembly GCF_900634775.1. NCBI lineage: Eukaryota > Metazoa > Chordata > Actinopteri > Blenniiformes > Gobiesocidae > Gouania > Gouania willdenowi. Next base: position 2,820,171 of record NC_041049.1, read on the forward strand.
TATTTTGAGCCACTTTGATTTTGGATTTTCTTTTTATTAAATTCAAACATCCCTTGAAAGGATTTTTGGATTTGACTCTCAATGCCGCCATTTTAGATTTCCGAATAGGCAACTTTTCTTCAGTGCTTGTTCCATTTGCTGCAAAGTTGATCGGCTTTGTCTCTGGATTTAGAGCCTTTAACAGTTTGTCTTCCTGTTTTTTCACCTCTTCACAAGCATTTTCACGAGCGATTTTTTGAGTGGATGTGGATGTTGTGGATCTTGTGGATGTTGTGTCACCATCCTCCTCACTATGACTCACCTCAGAAGTGTGAGACTCATACTCAGAATCAGAAGTCTCACCCATCTTTTTCTTAATTTCCTTATTGGCTTCTTCAGAATCAAAAGTTACTCCAGAGAACTCTACTTAATTTGCTATATTACGCTTTCAAGTCTAGTAGAAAATAGACTTTGAACTGCTGTAGAACACTGATGTCTGTCCACAGAGTGAGATAGTTTTTAAAGAACAAATGAAAGGCAGAATTCTATTTTTTTCAGAGTGATTCTTTTAGAATGCAGCTGATGTCATAGTTGCTGGTCAGACTGATGCCTGTGGTTCTGCGTGCCCGTTGAGCCATCTATTCTCTCTCCAATCTTAAACGCACCTCAGTACCACCCCGGGGGGGGCAACTTCTGCCCTCTGCCCTCCGGAGCTATCACCGCCCATTACCCTTCTTTTAATTGCACCTTATACATTCACAATACAACACAATGGAGAGGCACCCTAACATGGTGGGTCGGGGGCATTGAGCCTTTGGGAGGCATTGGGGGGTCTGGCTGGGATCTCGCTTTGTAGTGTCTTTCTGTGCCGTATCCGTCTTGCAGGTTGTAGTGGTTCCTCTCCTTTTTAGCTGTGGCTAAATGCTGGCCTTGTCTCCTGGTAGTCTTGGGGCGGTTTTCACGGTGTGTTGACCCTGGGAGCCCCATCGCTTTTGTGTGTGGAAGGGCACAGTGGTGGGGACACTGGCATCCACGCCAGGGTTGATGCAGTGTTGCGTGGCCCCTCGGGATGGTGTCTGTGGAAAGGTGGCACCTGCTGTCTTGGTACTCATGCTATCTCGTGGGCGATGGGCCCCGGGCTGCTGTCCTTGTGTCGTCTGGGGCTGGGAGTCCTTCAGGTGTGTTTTTGAAAACCCTATCCTGCCTTTTGAGTGGTCTGAAACTTTCTCCATCTCCTCACAGGATCTCTGGAGCTCAGCCAGTCATCTTTTGGTTCTTAGTTACCTCTCTTACCAAGGCTCTTCTCCCCAGCTGTTCATTTTTTTTGCACGGTCAGCTGTAGGAAGAGTCCTGGTTGACCCAAACATCTTCCATATCAGAATTATGGAGACCACTGAGCTCTTAGAAAAAACACCAACAAACAGCCTTGTCTTGCTACAACTGTCTCCAGCTCTTCTTCAGTTTTTTTGACCTCATGGATCTCATTTTTGTTCTGACATGAGCTGTAAGGCCATATTAATGATTACACAGACATCGAAACTCTCGGCTCCATCGTAGAAACACGGGTCATATGCAGTGTTAATGTTACTTTTGACAGTAACTAATACTCTAATGCAATATTTTTTTAAAGAAATAACGCAGTTAACATTACAATATGGTGCGTTTGTCCGTTTCTTTGCTAGCTGCAGTGTACTTCCCATTTACAGTGGCGCTACATTTTTTTGCGGGATGCCGTGCCAACCACGGTAAAACAGAAGAAGAAGAAGCATTGTCAGCATATTTCTGTTTACATCACGTGCGCCAATCATGGCGAGTCAATGCGAGAGCAGGATGAGCTTCTCAGAGTAGAAATACGTGCATTATTTTACTAATTTGTCTCCAAAAGATGCATCAGTGAAACTCTAAGCTAACGCTGCTATGGTGGACGTGAGGGATACCTCTGCACCGAAACAACAGCGTATAGATTTTAACAGACTGTGACTGTTGTCCAGGGACAGGTCAGCCAAACTATTGCACGGTATGTTGTTGTAAATATGCAGCCTGTTGCTACTGCTGAGTCACTGCAAACAGCAGCTCATTTTGCTTTGTGTAGCTGAGAAAAATGTTGTGAATTAGTTTTTCCATATTTATTTATTTATAAGCATTTTCAACAGCAGAATGTGTACTTGGAATAAGCACAGCTTACTTTACATCACTGTGTTAAGGTTAAAAAATTGCAGTTTTGTATTTTGAGCAGCAGTTTTGTGCTTTTTATGCACATCATTTATGGTTGTTTTATAGCAGTTTTTGTAAAGCAGAGTTGGTCAAATTTTTTTCCGAATGTTAATTCAGATTGCTTTAATTTATTTATTGTAGATGGTTTTTTGTGTTTATGTTGTACATTGTTGCTAGTTTTTGTACTTAAGCTGTAAGGGAACATTCCAAGGCTAAACACAAGCGTTTCTGTGATGCTGAAGCCACTCTTCTCCAAAATTAATGAGCCTTTATGACTCGGCTCCAATGCAAATACACCTCTTCCTGTAAATAAATAATTAAATAAACAGTTAATGAAAATGAGCATCATAAAAAAGTGAAATTATTAGATGAAAAATTTAAATTATGACAAAAAATGACAATCATGAGGGGAAATTCCTAAGATCTGTTAACTCTCATCAAATATCATCTCAACATTACTGTACAGATTCACAATATTAACTAATATTATTTCCTCGATAAGAAAAGGCATATCTTGATAAAAACATGGTGACATTTGATCCTAAAACTTCTTTTGTCATGCCAATATTTAAAATCATGTAAAACTGTGATGTGACATACTGTATTTTACTGTATTTGTACTAAAGTATTGGTTCACACTGACTGTGTGTGTGACTGTCCTCATATGCCAAACACTGGTCTCATACACCATGATCATGTAAACACAAAAAACACACAAGCCATAGTGAATCTTAGTTATACACAGAAGCAGTGAGTCAGCATTATTTCAGGTCATTTTAAAGCACTTCATGTGTTTTAATCTTCACTGACACAGTTTACTGACAAACCTCTTTGACTAAGACTGTGGGACCCTTAACATAAAGTACTTTATTTAACTGTACGACATGTATACCTTTTTATACTAAAACTGAGGCAGTATTCTTGAAGTATACTTTTTATATACTATATTTTATATACTTAAGAAAAGTATAGTGAAGTATACTTAGCTTATACTGAAAAGTATAAAGAATAGTCTCAGACTAAGTACATTAATACTTAGACTTACACTTTAATACTAAAACTTGTACTTGTACTACATGTATACCTATTTTATACTAAAACTGAAGCAGTATACTTGAAGTATACTTTTTATATACTTTAGAAAAATATAATGAAGTATATTTAGACTATTCTTTCTACCACAAAGTATTCATATTTAGTATCTTGATCCAAGTACAGAATAAAGTCAAGTCATTGTGCTTACATTTAATTTAGCAGAACAAAAAGGTTTTTCACTACACATTTACTTTGAGGTATGACCCCTGTTATAAACTTACATGTTCTAGATCATATAATGCTGGAGTTTGCTCAAATGCATTAACTTTATGTACTTATTGACTTGACATTATTGATCAAGGTCATTGCAGTCTAGTGTACGTACAGTAAGTAGACTGCAATGAGTTAACTTGAAGAAGCATATTTCAAGTATATAGATAGTATGCTACAAAAAATATGATGAGCAAACTTATAAGTATGCTTAAAGTATAACAACAAGTAAACTAGTATAAATCATAGTTCATAAAAGTATACTCTAAGTATACTTTAATAAACTAAAATGTGGACAAAAAGTATATATAGTGTTGAGCAAGTCCCTTAACCCCGAACTGCTCCCCAGGCGCCGCAAAATGGCTGCCGACTGCTCCTCAGGGATGGGTTAAGTGCAGAAGACAAATTCCAATAATGTACTAACATTACATGGCCAATTAAAGGCGAAAGCCCGGTTTAATTTTAATTTAATATACTTAGTAGACTCTATATACTACTACTGTAGTATAGTACAATGGTAGTATATAGATGAGTGTCACATGAACAACGAGTAAATAAATAACCGTGTCACGGTTAGAGTGCGGATCGGGCCACATTTTCTCGTCCAAGTCGGACCCAACAGTAAAAAGCAGATTTTTTTTCTTAAAGAAATGACATAAGTACAGACGCTTTCCAAAAAATTAGAATATCATGGAAAAGTTCCATAATCCCATTCAAAATGTTAAACTTTCATTGATTATAGATTCAAGGTTCAAGTATTCATTTGTTTATTTTTTTTACATAATTTGGGATTCCAGCTCATAAAACCCACAAAAACAGGATTTCAAAAAAATTGAATACTGTGAAGAAATCACCATTTACTTCTCAGTTTTTGTATAAAAAAAGAGGAGAAGAAGGACTGGATTGTTGACCAGTGGTCCATGGTCCTCTTTTCTGATGAAACTAAAGTGTGCGTTTCATTCGGGAATCAAGGTCCAAGGGTTTGGAGGAAGACGTGTGAGGAACAGAACAGAACATTGCACCTAAAATCATGAGTGACTGTGGATATTTCACACTGGACCTCAAACAGCTTGGGTTGTTTTTGTGTTTTTGTTTTTGAAATGTCTGTTTGTTTTAGTGGTAAGCACTGATTTTATTAACAACATTAGATAAACGCACAGGGAAACACAAATAAGACACACGCAAGAGATTCATCGGATCTATTTATACTATCTATATATCAAAGATAAAGATAATCCATGTAATTGTGCAGTAAAATGAATGTTTCAAATATATGTTCCTTCATAATTATCCTCTGCTCCATTGTCCCACGACTCACAGCTCTCACTGTGCGTTCTTCAGAGCGACATCAGCTGTGGCTGCTACTGCACTCACTCACTTCAGACTGCGCGCAAACGTCACTATGTGACCAAACCCGACCACCAGCTCTAATTATTTGTCTGAACTCGACCCGTCCGGTGCCGTCGGGTCCCGTCAGGGTTCGGTCGGGTGTCCATCCTCTATTGACAAGATCAGCTGTGCTCCACTAAACAAACAGCTTTTACACGCCACTGCGCTAGCTTGGCTGATGACTGCAGTTACACTAACCACTAAAGAGTCTGATTTATACATCCTGCCCTATGCTTCTTTAAGGAAAACAAAACTGAAATTATGATAAAAAATGACAATCATGAGGAAAGAAGGTGAAATTCACAAGATCTGCTAACTCACTCATCAAATATCTACTATTATACTGTACAGATTCACAGTATTTACTGTTTTTCCTCAGTGACAAAAGGCATAACTTGATGAAAACATTGTGAAACACACGGTCAAATTTTATACGTCCCCCAAAGTAAATGGATTCAAAACAAGACCAATCGGGTTCCTTAACCCGATTGGTCTGTAATGCTGGTGAGTAAACCTGAACATTGGTCTTGTAAACCATGTATGCCTACACACACACACACACACACGCACACACGCACACACGCACACACACACACACACACACACACACACACACACACACACACACACACACACACACACACACACACACACACAGGCTTGTTGCAGCTGCCGTGGAAACTATAATCTGATGTCCCTTTAAAACACATTTACTAACACATGCATTACATTGAAGCTTTGGTTACTTTGGTTACACAAACGCCTACACACACACACACACACACACCCCCCCCATTCACTCAGCCTCCCTTTGGTCTCTCTTTGAATGCTACAAGGTTAGTGCGGGGGCCGCAGAGATACTTCAGCACAGGTGAGGACTTTCAGGGAAACACAATGAGAGCACGGGGGAGGCTTCGTCAAAAGAACAAAGAATCGATGGCCGACCCTCCACCGATGAGAGGACGAGCAAAAAAAACCCCCAAACATCCCGTCCCTCCACGCTTCTCCAGGGAAGTGTTTTCATAAGATGGAAATTACACTGATCAATTCAGCAGAGGACCGTGAAAACAATTAGAACGCTCTCAAGTATGTGAAAGGAGAATCTCCCAAGCTTTGATATTTACATAGAATCATTAAACACGGGACGTGATGTTCTTTTGTGCCAAAAGATGGTAGTCAACATAAGGTTTACCGTGTGGGAGCTGTGTCTCAGATATGGAAGCATGTACAGTAAATGTTGGGACACATCGACAGTAATGTTCCTTTGAATCAGGGAGTTTTTTAACACGAGCCTGAGATTATGTTTCATAACTGTGTCTCACTCTGTCCTATCTGTGGCTTTAGGCCACATAATAGAATAAAATATAATAATAAACCTTTCACACAAGTGTGAGGAAAAGGAATTAAATGAAATGTTTAGAAACAAAGACTTTCCCAATTCCACGAATAAGGAAACATAAAAAATAACACAGTTGAGGTCATTTACATTTTTTTATTACAATTATGTTGTTGTTGTTCCTTTGTTTTGTTTGTTTCTTTGTTTTGCGTGTTTTTGGAGTAATTAGGTGTGTGTTGTTTTTTTTTTGCAACTTTGCGTGTTTGTGGAATAATTTTGTGTGTTTTAGTTGTGATTTTGTGTGCTTTTAATGTCAGTTGCATATTTTCTGTTCTTTTGTATCTTTCTGTTATATTTTTCAATTACAATTACATCGTTGTTGTTTTTTTGTTTGCCATGTTGTGTTTGTATTGCTATGTGGTGTGAGTACTTGTACTAGTTTTTTTAATAATTTGGCATATTTTCCTTGTTGTTTTATGTATTTTTGTGGTAAATTTGTGATTTATTCATAACTTTTTGTGTTTTTGGAATAATGTAGTGTATTTTTACATGGAATAATTAAGTGCTTTTATTGTTTTGAGTGTTTTGTCACACTTTGTAAATTTTCAATGTTATTTTGTGTATTTGTTGCTACTTACTGTAGTTTTATGCTATTTTGTGTGTGTTTTTGGAGTAATTTTGTTGTCATTTTTTCTAATGTTTGAGCATTAGCGATTGTACTCCATGTCCTAAAGACCTTTAAAACGTCTTTTAAAATCAGTGCAGATGCTAGATTAGAGGCTAACGTGGAGGAAAAGTCACGAGCTCGGCTGGAGGAACATCGACGCTGACCTGTGACTTTTCTCTGGCTCTCTGTCGTCAGCACAATTCATGTTGAAGACGATGATAAGATGACATGAAAAGGTCAGCGCGAATCAGTCTCCTGTGATCACCCAACCAGGCGGAAGAAACCGGAGAAGTGACGGCAACGGACGCCAGTCAGCTCGCTGACCGTTCGGCCAAAAGAAGACATTTACTTCAAAAACACGCACAGTTTAAAGACTTTATAGCCCATCACATCAACCAGTGTGAAGGTGACAGGATGGGTCGAAAGATACTAAAAAAATAAACAAAGTGGGAACAATACCTAATCAAAAGAATAAAACCCATCAGTAAAGGAAGAATAGAAGCTTGTCAGATAAAAGCTACTTATTGTATTTAACTGGTAATGGCAATCATTAGCTTTTCTTTCTCACATATAGAATACTTCTGATTGGCTCATTTACCATCATATCCTGAAGTCATTCAGTGCCAGTCGTTTTTCAGCATTTTGACTGATTTTTAAAGACCCACAGAATATTCTGTACTATGACAATCTGAATTCTGACACCAGATTCTGAAAGAATAAATAATAAAAAAATAATTTTGTAATGAGCAGTTGAATAGAGACAAGTTTCACACAAAAGCATCTTTTCTTGTTTTACTGTACATTAGTTTTTTTTAATGCTTTTGTAAATAGGGCTCTTGTTTTGAAGTTAACAGGAAGTTTAGTCAGTAGCACAATGGAGGGTCTCTGGAAATCTCAGAAATATGTGAATGAAATGTTTAAATGTGAGTTTTATGGATCAATTGAGCACATGTTCAAAATGAAGCCAAACATCCAAAGCAAGCTACTGGCTAAGTGCTAGCATTGCTGCTGTTTTAAGATGTTCTTTTACCTGCTTTTTAGTCATTTTTCAGTCAGTTATTTTAGTCATTCTGCATTTGTTTCAGTCTAGTTTGAGTCACAGGACAAAGTATAGTCAGTGAAACAGTCCATTCATGTTCATTCATCAATAAAATGATTCAATGTCTGATAAATAAAAAAACAAAAACCTTCTAACATCGTGCTGCATGTGTGTTAAACCCCCGTAGCTCCTTAAATGACTCCGACAGCAAACCTCGAGTACCGACAAGAATTCATCTGCACCTTAATGACTATTTATCCATTCAAGTGAGAAGACGACTTCTCTGCATTGTGAGCGGCGGCGGCGGCGGCAGGCGGTCCTTTAGAAGGGCGGTCTCATTTATAGCAGACGGCTGTTTATTTATCTTGGTGGAGGATTGACCTTTTTCTCTTTCAAAGAGCTGTCATCACTGCGTAATCACACCGTAGATCCACTCGTACACACTTCCTGTCCTTCCTGTCTGCGCTGAGAGCCTCCAGAACAGTGTTTGGTGAATGTTTCTGTGACGATTAATCAAAGAGGCCTCCGATTGTTAGGTGGATTCATTTTAAGTGTTTCTGTACTCCATTTGTGTTCTTTAAGTGTGTTTTTGGAGTATTTTTTTAATATTTTGTCATGGTTTCTTTGTTTTGTTTGCCATATTTGTTTTTAGAATAGTAATTGTCTGCAGTTTTTTGTGTTTTGTTGTCATTTGTGTATTTGTGTGTTTTCATTGCCATTTTGTGTGTAGGAACAATAATTGTGTGTTTTATCTGTGGTTTTGTGTGTATTTGTTGTCATTTGTGTATCTTTTTCTTGCTTTGTGTTCTTTTAATGTAGTTTGGATAGTTTTTGTCGCACTGATATTTTGTGTATTTTTGTTGCGACTTGGTTTTAGTAGTAATGTAATGTTTTTTTTTTTTTGTCGTTTTGTGTGTTTTTGGAGTCATTTTGTGTATTTTCTTGTTGTTATTTTGTGTGTTTATTGCCATGTTTGTTTTTGTGTGGATTATTGTTATTGTTTCTTTGTTTTGATTGCCATTTTTTGTGTATCTTTGTTGCCATTTAGTCTTAGTTTTAGTAGTAATTTTGTGTATTTTTTGTTTTGCATGTTTTTGTTGTCACTCTTGTATTTTCTGTCCTGTTGTATCTTTCTTAGGCATCTTGTTCCTGCGTTTGCATTGTTTTGTGTGTTTTAGTGGTTGTCGCACAGACTGTTTAATATGTGTCGTATGAAACTAAATGCTTTACCTACATCAGTCCGAGCGCCACTCGTTGCCATGTCTGATAAATCCTTGACAACCCTGTGAGGAGTTTCCCTGTTCTCCCAGTGACACACACTGGTTCCCAGACCCAAAACACACGAGCGCCCGTGGCTTGTAGTAATTTTCAGGAAAGTCCCAGTCTGTGATTGCTGCGCAGATCGTTTCAAACTAATAATCATGGCGAGGACACTTGTTTTGATCCGAAGGGAGCGCTAACTGAGTAATTACAATAAATGACACGGAAAGGAAGGAAAACATCTCGGGGCAAATTAAAGCAGTGTTTGGCTGCATAATAAAGATACGTCAGTTAATCAAGGCCATTATGATGAAGTGAGAAGATGTTCAACAGGTACAGACTATTATATTCATCTCAAGCTCTCCAGACTTCATCTGATTATGAAACAAAGATGATTCAACAGTGAAGGAACATGTTCACCATCCTAATAATACTCAGATCAGCTCAGACTGGTCCTGCCGTCATGTGATCCCCTAATCATCTCGTCATTGTCAGACTTCTCCATCTACAAAACGGCAAACACTGACCAGATAACAGAAACTTCAAGGTCCTCAAATACTAAAAACTAGTTGATGGCTCTCTAGTGTTGAGCAATCCCCCCCAAAACCCCATAAAATGATTCCAAAAATAGTCAAAATGACAGAAAAATACACAAAATTACTCTATAATCACACAGGATGTTCACAAAAACACACCAAACAACAACTAAAACACCCAATATGACGTAAAAAATTACACGATAAAGAAATGACTTCAAACACAATTATATTGAAAACAAAAAAAACCATGGGAATCGTTGGCAGGGCAGCATACCTTAACACATCGAACTGTTGTGACGTGAAAATGTAATTAAACCATAATTAGGTCTAAAACTTTACGTCGTCACTGATAACGGACAGAAAAGGCGTAATTCAGGTTCTGAAATGGAAAAAACAATCTGAACCGTTTAATTTTTTTTTTTTTAATTAGGCCCCAATAAGACACGTAAATGCAGCACATGCATGTTTTGAAACAATGTCATGCATTTACACACTGTTTTGTGTAGCAAATTGACGCTTTGCTCATTGTCTCGTTTAAAATCTCACGCTACGAAATCACACGGCTACGCAGGACTTTGAGCAAAACTTTAAGGTGATTCCCCAGTTAGAGGAAATTAAAGGAAATATCTATAAGACATGGACTAAACCATTACTAACATGTTTTGGGACCATATCACACATTTCACCATCATAATCTCACGTGATTTCAGTGTAATCCTACGGGATGTCATCTACATCATATACATGTAAAAATCTAAACAGTAATTGACTCTAATAACCATATTTAGCATGTTTGGTACGATTTAAGGATGTTTAGAAACCAGTAACTTCATCGAAACAAGGAAATATGATAAACGTAAACAGAAATGGGTAAACTCTGAAACAGAGAAAATGAAGAAACGGAAAATCAGAATCCTTACGGAATGATATGGATTTGAAGACAGGTGGAGATATTTGGTTAGTTTTGGAGAAATTAAGACAATTGAAACTAAATACATTCAGAAACACCGAACAATGAGACACTGGAGCTGTGTGATCTATAGAAACGACACCATTTGCAGAGGTTTAAAAAGTACTGATACATTTACACACGTAGTCAAGTACAAGTACAAGTAAGTCATACATAAAATACTCAAACACAAGTAAAAAGTAGCTCAATTAAATAGTTCTCAAAGTTAAAGTTATTAGATACTTTCACCTCCCACGTTTATTATTTTCATGTAGAAACTCATCTGTTTAAAATAAAAGGTTTGTCAAAATGTACAATTATTAAAAAAAAATAAAAAATAATGACAATGAATTAAATTCAAAACTAAAAAAGTATGAACTCTAAAACAGTGTTATGTTAAATGTACCATGTGGGTAACAACATAATAGGTAGAAACCACATCCTGAACCATTAAAAGTTATTGATCAGAAATAGCACGACTAAGAACATATGGATTATGTTCAGTGTGCTTTCATTAACTGATTGAATGGTTGGGAAGAAGAAATGTAACAAATGACTTTTACTTCTTTTAAAACACACTTAAGTTCAAGTAAAGTTCGATTTCAAAATATACCTGTAAAAGTAACTCAATTACAGTAACGCGAGTAACTTGTGATGCACGACTTTCACGTCTGACCATGTGTATCAAACCATGTATTCAACTCCTTCATCAGAGCATGAAAGGGAATTAATAAAAGCTTGTTTCTGCCTCTGAGCTTGGTTTGATCTTCACGAGTTACCGAAAAGAAAACAACAGATCCGTCTTCAAACTCTCCAACTATTCATGTCTGACACTTCTGATGAACTCCACATCCTCCGTTCCACCTTCACTCCACGCTCTCCGACAATCAAACTAAATCACCGGCTCTAAACCAATTTTTATGTCACCGCTGCCACGCCGGCACCAAAACATCAGAGTTTTACGGAGGGTTGGAAGTTATAGTGAGTGGCTCCACAATAACAGGCTGTCAGTCAAAAAGCTTTTTACAGGAAGTCAGTCGATCAGAAAGTGAGTGTTTCTACACGGTTTGGTCACAGTTTTACCTTCTAGTGTGTGTGTGTGTGTGTGTGTGTGTGTGTGTGGGTTTGCCCTCGTCCAGAATACTCATTCTCCTCCACATCTGTCACACCTGGACCTCCAAGATTATACACATCGGTAAACACAATCATCTTTAAAATGATGTCAAGCTTTTGTCTGTGTATCTTTCCTCAGAAATGTTCAACATCTGTTGACAACAAACAACAAAAGAAAACACACTAACTCACTACAAAAACAAGAAAAACACATAAAAGGCCTCCATGAATACATTCTGTGGCCTGTACTCTCCTAACCAAACATCCTCTGTCAGACAGCCCCTGTACTACAAATCAGGATATAAACACGTTCACCAACCCAGGTGATTCCAGCCTGGCTACGTGTGCGCTGTAGTGACAGGAGGAGATTACAGCGTCAGACCAATCACAGTCACAGAGAAACTGTGCAGACTTACGTCACTATTGAGGAATAATTCTTTAAAAATATGAAGAATTAAAATCCATAATTCAGACCAAAAACAACACTGTTGCTGGAATGAATGCAGGTGATGAGTGTTAATGCTTAAATTAGTGAGGTTATACAATAATAATTGGAGAAAACTGATCAGTGTCTGTGGCTCTGATGCTGAGAAAATAACAACAAAAAACCCAGTAACAGACAACAAATGTATTAAATAATATAATAATAAAAACACAAATACAAATACATAATGAACAATCTCCTGGAGTTTGACACGTGTGTCTTAAATAATAGAGAAATAAATTCTAGGTAAAAAGAAATGTTTTTGAAGTGAAGTGTCATAAAGCATAAAAAGTCTTTGTTTCTGCCTCTGAATGGATCCACGAGGCTTTCAGGGTTTCTTTGTCTGCGTCACGATGTAAATGTGACAGAGATGCAGCGACTTCATCCTAATCAGGTTGTTTTTGCTGGAAATTCCTCAACATTGGCTGAAAACGGGTGAAAGCGACTCTTTCCGCAGTGACATCAATCAAACCAATCACGTGCTGGATCGCTGTTGTTTCCTTGGCTGGGAGAGGGACAATCAGTTTTTTTCTCGGGGGCAATTACTGCCTCACGAAGGATCAGATGGTTTTGTTTCTTCCAACGTGTTACATTTGAACAACATATACACAGAAACCAAAGCTGGAAGTAACACGGTCTCTGGGTTTTATTTTTCTACCCGTACGGTGTAAGTGTTGTGGATGAGTTGCAGGTGAGGGTGAGAAATGGCGGCGGTCTCTTCCCTCAGTCCGACTGGGTCTCTTTACTCACCTGAAGCCAATCTCAGGGGATAATGGAAGTGGAAAAGTTATTAACCCAGCTTTGCAGCGAGGGCAGAACAGCTCTATTAGGCCAGTGCACAAAGATTTCCCATTTTCAATTAAGGCCTCCCATGAGCTGAGGTTGTACAAAGCGGGGGTGGGGGTGGAACGAGGCCGGAGTAAAGAAAACTCTGGAGAACAGGATCCCAGCGGTGAGCGCGGGGGCTGACACAGGAAACATTCCCTCCATTTGTGTGGAAGGCTTTGATCCTCATCCACGTGAAATCACTACTGAAGGTAACCATCAGAAGGAGGTCCCTGAAGGCAGTTTACCAACACTTAAGCTCAAATAAATGGCAAGAGTGCAGTATTTAGAGGGAGAGACGCTCCGGGTTTTGGGTGAGGAAACTAAAGATGACAGATTATGTGGTTTGAATGGAAGTCCAGTTCCTCACGCCATGATTTACCTTTTTATCCACTAAATAATCACCAACAAAACCTTATATTCACCCCCAATAGACCCTTCAGGTGCGTTCACACCAAATGCAACTTCAGTGACAATAGTTGCTTAAATCGCCCATGATGAGTTGCTTCATCATAGTCGTGCTTTTAACTCTCTTCATCGTTCTTCTAGGGAGAGGGATTAGATAGAAACTCTTTGCCGATTGGATGTCGTGACACAGCATCACTGTAAGTCACTTGAAAAGTTAACAATTTTCCACTTTGCGCAACTTCGAGCGACTCAGCTTGAAACGATTGAGTTGCGTCGCTTGAAGAGATGTCGCGTATTATTGCGTCATTTTCATTGCTTTTGAATGTAATCTATTCACCAGTCGCTGAAGTCGCGTTCGATGTGTCTGTTAACATTGAACGCGACTTCAGCGACCATAGTTGCTTAAATCGCCCGTAATAAGTCGCTTAACCAAAATTTAAATTTTTGCTCGCTTCATCCGCTTCACCTACCCCAGTGACATGACGACCGGGGATGTGACGTAGGTAGAAACTCGTTTCCAATTGGATGTCGAGACAAAGCGTCACTCAAAGTTGCTTGAAAGAGTCAACATTTTCAACTTTGAGCAACTTTGCAATGAAGTTGCTGAAATTGCGCGAGTTGAGTCGCTTGAACTGAGGTCATCCTTTACGTTGATTTTGAATGTAATCTATTCACCACTGAAGTGGTGTTTGGTGTGAACGCACCTTTAAAATGGCTGCTTCAATGTGAGTGAAAAGAGAAGAAAGAGACAAAGTGAGCGACTCTGTTTCCATTTCAGAGTTCACACATTTTTGTTTCGTTTCATCATCTTTCCTTAATCAGATGTCATCACACTATTGGAATTCCCAAACTGGTGCCAAACATGCTGAATAAGGTTAATGGACAAAACGATTGTTATCAATTTCATATTCATAAACAGCAGAAATGCACCAAAACCAAATGCATGCGCTGAGATCACACCAGATTTGATGTCCGGCCGTTTGCTACGCGTGTTAAAGCTAACATTAAAACACTCGTTTGATGATGTAGACGTGCTAATGTTATTTGGTCCTTAAATCTGGGCCGTGTAGACCAGTGTTATTTTGTTAACGACACTGACAAATTTGGAAAAATACATGTGAATGAAAGCTATATATTTATATTTTCGTCATCTAATAAATGCTAAACTATAATTGTATCACATGGCATGAGTCTGTGGCAACTTTTGCTATTGTGTTTATGTTAATATGCACAGAGACTTTTGGTCTATATTTTGGAAATATTGGCCTTTCTGTTCAGGAAGTGAATTCCATATGTTCTGCTATCACAGTCCCTACAGCATTTCAGGTGAGAAAGAAGCCGTTATAAAGACAGAGTTTAAATGTATCCTCTGCACCTTAAGCCACAGTTTAGTATTTTATCCACCTACTATTGGCCCTAAAAACCTGATGTTAAATCTTAATCCTTACCGAGGCAAAAAGGTGGAGGAATTGAGATGTGATGAAGGTCGATGCAGCAGTCCGTGCGACGGCTGAAATGCTCCAATAGAAACAGCTTTGCTCTGTTTGAATTATAAAACATCTGGACTAGATGCCACTCCATCTGAAGGAAGGCTACAGGGTCATTTAATACGACTTTAGTTTGAATAAAAAGCAGAATTGAAGACAGCCGACAGGGTTTAAAGGAATCCTGTGTTTCTGAAGGATGACCTTTACCTCCAAACGACCGTTGTCATGGTCGCCTCGTTGAGGAAGAATGTAAAAACCACAGCTAACAGGGATTAAAGGTTTCCTCTGTGCCACACACCACGGTTTACCTTTTAATCCACTCACTGCTCCCCCACAAAACCTCACCTTTGACCTCTAAAAACTCCCAGCATGCTCCCTTTGCCGAGGCAGGAAACTGCGGGAGGGGGAGCGGTGGGGAGGGGGAGCGGTGGGGAGGGGGAGCGGTGCCCGAGGACTGGTGTCGGTTAGAATCAGTGAGACGGAGGGCGGCGAGGCCGGGGGTCACAGTGTGACCACCGTGAGGTGACTCATAAAGACACAGGGAGGTTATTTGCTCGGCCGATGCCTGGCCTGGGGGGATGGGGGGCGGTGGGAGTGGGGGGTCGCCCACGGCAGCGCGACAGGAAAGGGGAAAGGAGAGGTGGAAACGTAACAACAGGGTTTTACAGTCACGGAGTGTGAGCGACGCCTGGGGGGGAGGTGATGTACCCAGAGAGGGTCAGAGGGGGCGTGGCGGGTACAGTATGTGAACCAGGAACAGGTTTATGTTTGTGCATTAGATCTTTATCATGAACTCATTTGTTGTTTCTTTGTTTCAACGTGTCTGAGCTCTGCCTGTGTCAACAACAACAACAACAACAGAGATTTAAGACTTTGATGAATGTTGTTTCTCATGTTTTCAATGCTTTCAATTGAAAACTTTGTCCTTTCATGTGTCATTAAAGACTTTCATATTAGTTTCTTGATCAGTGAGGTCAGTTATTGAGATGGTAATCCTAATGGGATGGAAATGTTGTCTTAGTTAAATGATCATGTAAAGGGATTGATAAACTTTTCCACATGCATCCATTTCTTTTTCTTGGTCTTTCCCTGTTTAGATGACTTTACTGTCAACTAAACTTCTTGTAACTGTACCAAACATGATAAATAGGGTTAACAGAGTCAATCGGTGTTATTAATCTTATATGCTTTAGATGACTTACGGGACTACGTCACAAAAAATTGACCTGTCCGTTTGCTGCACTAGCTAGACATGGAAAAATGTCACGATAATGCGTGATACGGTCCCAGAATGGAGGGTTCAGTCAGTGTCATATAGATATTTACATAACGCCGAACAGTGAATCACCATCAGTTTTTGCATGAATTCTAGAGCGATTGTTTCTGTTAGTCTCTGAACGTTTCCAATCAAAGTCCAGAGCGATTAGGAGCGCCGTGAGCTTGGAGCGGACTAAAAACCGGAGTTATCAGTACAGTATTGTCGGTGGACAGGAGAGCCGGTGACGCCACAAAACAGGGCTTTAAAACCACCAAAATCAACAACTTGTTGCTCCATTGTTGAATGTTGGTAAAGAACAAACGATTGTGAGCACTGGCTTTGACCCACAGGCTGTTTGGAGCGGATCAGAAGTTGTTCTCTGAACACAAACTGAACCAAACCAAAGTGATAATATTGTTATCTGTCCTGCAACCATTCGGACTGAGTCAACGACTAAACTGGTGTTTAGTATTGCAAGATTTTAAACTAAATTTAAAATCTTAGTTTGTTTGTTAAACTTGCTAAATATTTAATCAAAGAAAGTCAGAGGGAATCATTGCTTTGGAGAAATAACCACCTGTAGCTTTACTTTTCCTCTTCGTCTTCTCCTTCACCATTAAAACAACTCTCATCAAAGCCCAACAGTCAGGAGGAGAAGGTGTTCAGTGAAACAGTCACACTGTGTTTCTGTGCATGTGATGCTTTGTTTACTGAAAGCCGTCGCCTTCGTTTAGCTTCTTTTGTCTGTCTGTCAGGAAAACACACTCCTGTCGTAGAACAGACGTCTCTTCCTGTGGCTTCACAGAAACGTGCAGCGTCAGCTTCTCCATGTGTTTGGAGAGACGGACGTGTTTGGATCTGCTCGATGTGGAGCGATTAGAACAGGAGGACGTCACAGAAAGCTTTTAGATTTGTTTAAACCTGTTGTTCAGGTTAGTTTTAATTAAGATGAACCACGAGTTAATAACGTTTATTTAAAATCACAGTCAGGACTCAATCATTTTATTTATATTCTGGTAAATGTTCACAGCAACTTAATCTTTGGAATTCTGAGATTATTCAACGCAATTATTAAGTGGAAATTTGGAGTAATTTTAAACAACTATCATATGCAAACCTAAATATCAGCATCCCTGAGAAAATAATACAACTAAAACACACATTTCAACATTTGTGAATAGAACTTTACAGTTATTCAAGTTTCGTGTTTTAGAACTTGCAGAAAATGTGATTTAAACTCAATATCGTTATTATCAAGAAATAAATAAATAACTAACAAATAACAACTCTTCAAGATGATGCTAAAATATATTTATTCATTTCTGTTTAGAGCCAACCTTAAATTGAATGAATTCCCTCTTTATTCACGTTGGAAAGTTTTCAACTTTGAAAATTCCTTCATCACTCGCTCAATACGTAGTTACATGAAAACATGAGGCGGTTAGAAACACTGTGAACCCCTGCTTATCACAGGGGCAGCGCCCCCTATATACAAAGCATTCCCTTATAACGAAATAAATAAGAAAACAAATAAATAAAATGACCAAAACAGCTTTAAAATTACATTTAAATATAATCAAACCATAAAAAAAACTAAATTCCCGCTGTCGATAAAGTATAGTTTACAGCAGAACTTAATGTGACCTGCACTTATTTGATTGGATCCAGTACCTCATTCAGGTGTTTTCATTAAATGTTTTAACGTTATATTTGGTGAGATGTGTTTTTTATTGAGTCGAAATCACTGAAGGTAAAAACTGAACGCGAGTGAGGAAGAGAGGGGAAAGTCTAGCCACGCCCACGCTACGTCTACAGTGGGATTTATCGCAAAAATAGTTTGTGTCAGTTTGGAAGACGGTAGAAAATGGCTGTGAAACCAAGCCTGAGGTAAAAAGCAGAAAGTTTAGTGACCTTTGTGATGTAACGCTGTCCTTGGTGCTGAAACATTCTCTGTAACGGCTGATTGTCTGTGCTTCTTTAACTGGTTGTTTGTGTTCACGTGATATTATTGGTTCATTTAGTTAAAAAAAGCCGTTTTAAAAATGTTTTTATCTCTTACTGCCAGAACAACACACAGCCAGTGTTCTGAGGATTTAGAATTTAGAATGTATGTAGAATCGCTCCCCCCTCCCCTCCTGAAAGAAAACACACTGTTTTCTCCATAGACACTAGTAACAAATGTAGGGTCTTTATTTTGTGCTATGGGAGAGTTTGATGATGTTTTAGAAACAGGTCAGAGTCACAGCTGCTCCTCAAACACAAGCAGCTGATCACAGCTGATCACAGCTGATCACAGCTGATCACAGCTGATCACAGCTGAGCACAGCAGACACTCTCCGTCCACAATGCAGATGAACTGGGTCTGTTCTTTCCACCTTAGATCATTTTTAATAAGCTATTTATTCCGTCTGTTCTCTCTCTCTGACTCGGGGCGGACTGTGCTGACTGAAAGCAGATCGCTCACAGTTCTCTGCACCTCTGTCTTTCTTTTTCCTCTTGATTAATTAATAATAATAATAATAATAATAAATCAATCGACTTTTGAAGAGCAGCTCAAGCAATGCTTAAACACTTTGGATTACAATATGCTCAAAGATGATTATGAATTATTGACCAAATAAAACCCCCCAAAAACTTACACACCCCAGCTTTAAGCACTGGTTTACACTGATGTGCTACGTCTCATCACATGAAGTATCAGCTCATGTGATGAGACGTTGTGAGGTTTTTATCTTGTGTATGTGTAGATTTATGTGATCCAGAACGAACCCACGTCTTGTATCTAATCGACACTTTCATTTCATCAGCTCCCGCTCCCCTTTGCACATGTCAGTGAATCACACACACACACACACACACACACACACACACACACACACACACACACACACACACACACACACACACACACACACACACACACACACACACACACAGGTTTGTCGGAGGTGTCGCAGAGCGATGCGACAAACACCTCAAATTCAGAAATAGCAGCTGAAGTGTCACTTGTGAACCATTTCCAGCAGATGTGAACCAACAGCTCATGCAAATAAAGTGATTACACTGATTACACAACCAGCTCGTCTTCACCACTGCGTACAATAAGTCTTCCTCCTGTTCTCTTCTATGAGGAGTCTTTAACCCCCTTCGGGCCTTTTCACAGACGCCTGTGGCCACACCCTCCAGAAAACCAGCACGTCTGCCAAAGTCAAACGGCTTTTTATCCGCCACAGATTTACGACTTACCTCAGACAACACGAGCTAATCACAACATCTGAAGTGCCAATAAAAACCTGCCTGAGGGGAATTTAGTGTTTTAAAGAAGCAGCGAACAGAGGCTGGTTATAATTTAGTACAGTGTTTCTCAAATGGGGGTACGCAATGGCACTACAGGGGCGAGAGAGAGAGAGAGGAGAAATAACAAATAATGTGTCAAAGATGTGGGGTTTTATAATGTTTATTTTTAGTTGAAAATGATGATCATAATAATGATGATGGAAATGATCTTGATTAGATTATGAAATGAAAATGCATGAGTCAGTCTTGGTCCCACCCCCAGGCGTGATATGACCGGAAAGGATAAAAACTATAGAAATAAATCTATTCAGGAGCCACTAAATCTGTGTTTTTCAACCTTGGGGTTGGGACCCCATGTGGGCTCACAAAAAATGTCTGAAAAATTAAAATAGATTTTTGAATTTTTTTTAATTATTATTCTTTCTTTAATTAAAACAACACACAATAAACTAAAATGCAGTAAAAAAATCGGGGTCACGATCAAAAAAAAGGTTGGGAACCACTGAATTAAATCCTGTTTATTTCCACTTATTTACAAAATGAGATCATTTAAAATGTGTGTTATCACTTATTCTATCCATCATTATGATCTATAGTTGTTTGTAAATAGTTTTCTAAGCAAAATGTTGTAGTGGGACATGAGGGGAGATGTACTGTATACACTGGTGAACGACGGAAAAATAAAAAGTAAAGTAGATATTTCTACTTAGATAACACGTTGCTCTGTTGCTGGTTCAGCACAACGACAAAAGAAAAGAATTGAGAGTCCTTAAATGATCACTGATATATTTATATTTACAGACCGGCTCATTTTAATGTAGGATTGAACACAACACGTAACACAAAACAACACAAATACCCAGAACGACTTCAAAGTCCTGTGTTAATGAATGTTGATAAAAGCAGCCGATCTCTGCTGTGATGATATTGGCAAAACGCTAATATTCAACCTTTTTAATTAGAAAGTACAGAAAAATGTGTGAAAATGCAAAAAAATGTCTTAAAAAAAGAATAGTGAACTACAGATAGCTGACAAACATTTTTAAATACCGTAATATAGTATTTATATCTGACACGAATCAATAATAGAGCAATTAGTGCCTAGATTAAATTAACTGATGGAATGTTGTGTTTGTGTGAAAAGAATGAGTTTATGGAACAAAGAACCCAAATCAAAAATGTTATTTAAATAATAATTAAAGATAGTATGTTAAGGAAATATAATGAAATATGTTAAGTGTGACTGTTGTGAAAAGTATAAAGAAAATGAGTATTTTTTATGAAGGCTAATATTTAAGGGGAGAAGATAAAGCAATGCAGCAATATATTGTTATATATTGTGATATTTCACCGCACGATTATCGTATCGATCCAACAAATGTTTAAATCTTTTTTTTTTCATAATGTTTTTTAACGAAAACTAAAACATTTAATTGTGCGAACATCTGCATAGCACGTAAACGTCAGTGAACCACATCAGACATTATTAAACTCCTCAATGAAAGTGATTGAACTTTATTTTCATAAAACATACTGTTTGTGGTTACTTTATATATTTAAGAATTTAACAGAATTAACAGAGAATTTTTTTTGAAAAGCTTATTTTGACAGTTTGATAAACAAACATACCAGTTGTTTGTGATATTTGTACTAGATTATGGTTCGTTACCAATTACTTGTTCTTGCAAGTTTAATAAGAAAAAATATATATATTGTATTTTATACCATTTTGTAGTGTTGTGGTGGTCAAGACCGGTCTTGGTCTCGAGACCAAATTTTAAAGGTCTTGGTCTTGTCTCGGACTCTGAAGCATTTTGACTCGGTCTTGTCTCGGTCTCGGGATTTTCCGTCAAGGCCGTTCGAGACCAGCACTAATTCCTGCTATTTTTAAACTTTTTTATAATGTGATAATAACACGGAGAAGAACGGGATAAAACAATCCTTTATTCATTATTTAATCCACCCTGTTATAATGACCACAACCTTCCTTAATGTGACTGAGTGACGTGTGTGACACTCATACGTGTGTGGCTATGGTGTCAGTTTGGACCGCGGAGCGCAAGGGAGATATGAACTAATCACTGGTAAAAATCCCAGTAAAACTCCAGAAAACAATCACCAGTAATAAATATTATCTCCCTGGTAAAGACAGTAGCTCTAATAACTGGTAAAATGATAAACTGATGATATTACAGTCTGTGAAGGCTGGATAGGGGACGCACTTACTCTGCTTCTGGGTCCTAGTGCCAGCCGAGCGGTGAAGCCTGTTCTGTTTACCGTGTTTACTGAGGTCCGTGTGTGTTTAATAAGACTGTGTGTGTCCGTGTGAAAGTCTGCATGTTTATGCATCTGTTTATCCACTCTTTTCATTATATCCATGTCTTTTAAGGCTTTATTACATAATGTCGGCTGTAGTCCGGGCCGCCGCCATCTTGGTTTATGTCGTCACCAGTGCGTCATCGCCGCAGAGTTGCACAAGCCAGAATGACTTAAATAACTGTAAAGAGGTCTTATATTAGTCTATTTTCTTTTTAAAGTGGTGTTTTTTTTGTGGCTTTAGACTCTAATTACATGTATGTATATAATATGTTCCCCACAATATAAACAGGTTCACAATATAATTATTTTTTATAGTTTCTGTTTCCACTGTATCCAGAATAATAATAATTCTCAAAAAGAACTATTGATTAATTTGTCACATGACTGTTCCAGGGTTTGAGTTTGTTTTATTTAGTTTCACATCTACCTGTAGATCTATGTTTTTTACACTGCTGACAACTTGTTTGTAGTTTTATTTCAGAAAGTTTCACTTTTACAGTTACAGTTGGAAACCTTTGTTAATTGAATATCCTAGTTATATTACAGTAACCAAATTAAACTATATCAACTAAGTGAATTAATAAAAATAACCTGTTTAAAGGCTTTTTCAAGCTAAAAAATTATCTTGTGAACTCTGTGACCTGTTGACCTGCACAACTCAAAGAATCAGAATAAAGAATCATTATTTCTTGGCAGAAATGCTTTTAAACACTTGCTGTACATTCAGCTGACATAAAAATCTTGTTTTCAAATATGTAGAATAATTGTGAATTTATCAGTAGTAGTTTTAATATTTTAGTTAATTTTTTGCAGGCACCTTTTTTGTCCATCAAATGTATTTAAAATAAACTAAAATTAAAGAGAGACTGTTATTTAACTGTTGAACCTTGCCATAATTTTATTTATTTATATATTTTTTTAAATTGAAAAAAAAAATGTTTATGGTCTTGGTCTTGGTCTCGACTTGTCTCGGTCTTGGTCTTGACTCGGTCTCGGCTCCCGAAAGTCTTGGTCTTGTCTTGGTCTCGGTGCATTCTGGTCTCGGGCAAGTCTTGGTCTCGGATAGTGCGGTCTTGAACACAACACTACCATTTTGTACTTGTAAAGGTGAAATGTGTAATTATTGATATTGCGATGTATATCGTATTGTATCATGGCAATGCACACCCTACTATTAACTGAATAATACTTTGGAATAATAATAATTAAAAAAACAAACAGTGGTGGACCACAGCTAATTTATTTATTTATTTATTATTATTGATTATTATTGTTATTATTATTATTGTATTGTTGCTTTCTATGCATTTGTGTTCTTTGGAAATTGATTTAATGTTGTGAATAGGCAGCTTATATAACATTTTTCTTCTTTCTGCTCCATTTCAATCAAGATTTGGAAACATTTATGTTTATCTCAGATTGTTTTGTTTTGAATCAAAGAATTAAATAATAAAATCACTTTTGAAGATGACTTTTATTAAAAAAGACAGTCGATCTTTTAGCATCTACGCCTTTTTGACGCTGTTATCCTCATTTGCGAGCCGTGACCACAGGTGGAGGTAAGCTACGATGGCACGAGGTGAGGAAATGAAAAAGTGACAAATGTGACTAATGCACACAACTTTGATATTTCTCATCATCGTGCGTGACTAACTCACAGGTGTTACTGACTTCCAGTGACACAAACCAACACGTGGCACTCGCTGCACAAAGCGAAGCATCAACTGTGAGCATCAGGAGGAGATGCAGCCTGTGAAACTGCTGTTGAATAAACTCTCCACGTAATAATGCAAAGCCAGATGGAAAAACTGATGGACGTGTGGAGGTATATAGAGATAAAAGTGGGATATTGTGCCCCCGGTGCAAACGGATTTCTCTCAGGCTGTTGACCTTTACTAAACGTCGTCATCACTACAGAGGAAACGAGTGTTTTTATGTCCACAAACAGCGGAAAATGTCATTCCTATCCAGATTAGCATGTGTGGCTCTGTTGTCGAGATGGAAAAACACTCAAATCTGTATTTGTGAAAAGCTCACATTTCACAGAAAAAAGTGACTTTAGCTTCCACATGACGTTATTAAAAGGTTTTCTATTTTTGTTTCTAATTATTCTGGTTTTCACAACAAAATGAATGAAAAAAAGTGACGTATTACATCCTCCAACCTGTGTGTGGGTTAGGGTTAAGGGTTAGTACCCTAACTCATACTACCCATACGTACTACTCATACTAACATACTACTCATACTAACATAATACTCATACTATTGTACTACTCATACTAACGTACTACTCATACTAACGTACTACTCATACTAACGTACTACTCATACTAACGTACTACTCACAATAACAAACTACTCACACTAACGTACTACTCATACTAACGTACTACTCACACTAACGTACTACTCACACTAACGTACTACTCACACTAACGTACTACTCATACTAACGTACTACTCACACTAACGTACTACTCACACTAACGTACTACTCATACTAACGTACTACTCATACTAACGTACTACTCACACTAACGTACTACTCACACTAACGTACTACTCATACTAACGTACTACTCATACTAACGTACTACTCATACTAACATACTACTCACACTAACATACTACTCACAATAACACACTACTCATACTAACGTACTACTCATACTAACGTACTACTCATACTAACATACTACTCACACTAACATACTACTCACAATAACACACTACTCTGGAATTCGCTCCCCACTAACCTCCGTACCATAGACTCCCTCCCACTCTTCAAATCACAACTCAAAACTCACCTCTTCAGACATTCCTTCTGCATCTAGTCACACATTAACCACACCAACACTGTACCCTGTTTTATTCCGTTGTACTTGTTTTTATCTGTTTTATTCTGCTGTTTTTATTGTGTTTATTTTAATGACTGCCCTGTACAGTGTCCTTGGGTGTTCCGAAAGGCGCTTTTAAATAAAATGTATTATTATTATTATTATTACTCATACTAACATACTACTCATACTAACGTACTACTCATGCATACTACTCATACTAACGTACTACTCATGCATACTACTCATACTAACGTACTACTCATACTAACATACTACTCATACTAACATACTACTCATACTAACATACTACTCACACTAACGTAGTACTCATACATACTACTCATACTAACATACTAGTAATACTAACGTACTACACATACTAACGTACTACTCACACTAACATACTACTCATACTAACGTACTACTCACACTAACGTAGTACTCATACATACTACTCATACTAACATACTACTCATACTAATGTACTACCCATACTAACGTACTAATACTAACATACTACTAATATTAACGTACTACACATACTAACGTACTACTCACAATAACATACTACTCACACTAACATACTACTCACACTAACATACTACTCATACTAATGTACTACCCATACTAACGTACTACTCATACTAATGTACTACCCATACTAACGTACTACTCATACTAATGTACTACACATACTAACGTACTAACCATACTAATGTACTACACATATTAACGTACTAATACTAACATACTACTAATACTAACGTACTACTTATACTAATGTACTACCCATACTAACACTAACATACTACTAATACTAACGTACTACACATACTAACGTACTACTCATACTAATGTACTACACATACTAACGTACTACACATACTAATGTACTACCCATACTAACACTAACATACTACTAATACTAACGTACTACACATACTAACGTACTACTCATACTAATGTACTACACATACTAATGTACTACCCATACTAACACTAACATACTACTAATACTAACGTACTACACATACTAACGTACTACCCATACTAACACTAACATACTACTAATACTAACGTACTACACATACTAACGTACTACTCATACTAATGTACTACACATACTAACGTACTACACATACTAATGTACTACATATACTAATGTACTACACATACTAACGTACTAATACTAACATACTACTAATACTAACGTACTACACATACTAACGTACTAATACTAACATACTACTAATACTAACGTACTACACATACTAACGTACTAATACTAACATACTACTCATACTAAGTTGAACGTCAAAATGGGTATGTAGTGTATTCACATTAGATAGTATGAAAGTACGCTAAAAATACTCAGATGTATACTATATGGGGAAATTTTTTAAGTGTGCACAGTGGACACACTAATCATACTCAACCGTCCCATGATGCATTGGAAATAATAAAACGGTACTGGGACCGGGTTCAAGCTAAAAATCTAACTTTTCAAAACAAAAGCATCTCATCTTGTCTTCCATTAGTTTTTTTCAAACTCTTTTGTAAATAGGGCTCTTGTTTTGAAGTTAACCAGAAGTTTTGTCAGTAGTAAATCATGGACAATATCGGAATCTCAAAAATGTTGGAATGAAATGTGTCTACGTGAGTTTTATGGATGAAATGAGCACATGTTGATATTCTACTAGGTCACTTTCTCACACGAATGTTTTCAGAACTTTCAAAGTAAAGGTGGAGAATCAACAGATATTTAGCCACAGAGTGATTCAGGTTTTTAACGCTGTAGGTTCCAAATGCATCTTGGGAAACTTGGAAGTATACTTCGATATCCCAAACTTTTTCTGTTGCGCCCCCCTTTGAAGCCCCCATTGGAACAACATTTTAACAAAATGAGTAAAAAATGTTTTATTAAAAAAGGTCCAACTTGTGATTCTTATTCTTCTTCTTCTTCTTCTTCTTCTTCTTCTTCTTCTTCTTCTTCTTCTTCTTCTTCTTCTTCTTCAGTGCAGTTACATATTCTTTGAGGGCAAATAATTAAAATAATTAAATTTCCTCAATGACCCTGCCCCCCCTGCCATGACACCATGCCCCCTCCTAGGGGGCGCACCACATATTGGTTGGTATTAATGTTTGCACACAGATGGATTTGATGTGATCAATGCATAAAACCAAATGATCACATGACTTCTGATTGGATTTCGTTCCATGTGACGAAATTATAGTTTCGTTTTTAATAGTTATAAATATAGACAGTTTTCGTTGACATATTTAATTATGGTTAAATCTTCCTGGCAAGAAAATTGCCAATGGTGACGGCCTGTCAATGAGATTAATTGTTGCCAGATTGGGGAGGAAAGACAACACACAGCTCTGTTTTTCTGTTAACTTTGGGGCTCCTGTGTCCCCAGTTTCCCATGAATGTATTAAAGATTTCACACGCTAAACAGTTTGTGTCAGTTTCAGTTTTAACTCATCATAACTGAGCATTGGGAGGAAAACTTGACCCGTTTGGTCATTTGAAAGATATTTGAGTTAAATGTTGACATGTGTGCCAAACTAGTAATTACTACCATACTGTTGTTGTTTTTTCCAGAGACTAAACACAGAGTGGATGAGATCCAAGCCTGAACAACCCCCTCACTCATCACCCCACCACGCTGATGAAATCCCTTCCCACGTCAAGTCTTCTGACTGCACTGATCTTTGGCTCTGAGCTGCTCCATCGTCACCTTTCAGAGGCTCCTTGTGGATTTCCAACGTGACGCTAATTCAGATGCAGAGCGAAACGGCTCACAGATGACTGTGACTAAGGCGGCGGGAACTCACAGATGCTGCAAACACTTTCTACCTTTTCCTCAACCACAAAGGCTCAGACAGAACGGTTCATTGGGACAAAATCTGATATTTGTATAATTGTTATATTACATATGTTTAAAAGAGACAAAAGAGGAAATACTTCACAGAACACCAGAAAAAAAAAGCCTGATGAAATACAACTACACAAATTATTTGGGTCAATGTGGTTCAGTAATTAGTAGTTTTATAATAGGTTTGATTGATTCTATGTTGATTAGTTGGTCAAATTAATGAGTTGTTCAGTTGATTTAATGGTTGGATTATTGAGTTTGTAGTTAGTTTATTGGTTGGTTAGTTTGTTGGTTGATTGTGGGGCTGTTGGTAAGTTGATCATTTGTTTAGTCATTGATTAGTTTTAGTTGATTAGTTGGTTGGTAAGTTGATCATTTGGTTAATTTTTGGCTTTTCTTTGGTTGCTTTGATGGTTGGTTAGTAGGAATGTCACAGTATTGACGATATCACAATACCGCTGTATTTAAAAGTGCCTCAGGATCGTTGTGGTTTTGTCATGGTATAAAATAATGAGCCATTGTACCTAAAATGAAGTCATCGGTAGGGTTAGTTTTACCCTACTAATGGGATCAATCTATTGATTCTGGATCAGTTTGAAAAACCGAGAAATCCTTTTTTTCACCATTGGCAAAATAATAAAATAAAAAATTTTGGTTTGTAATTGACCGATCTTTATGAAATTAGACCTCAATAATCCCAGTGAATTGCACATTTAATTGTGATTTTTCAAATAAATGGTGGTGTCCATACATTGTGACCTAAAGTATAGTAATTTACGGGGATAGAAGTTACTTTCAAGCCTTTAAAGAGTGAAGGATCATGGTACCAAACCTTTACTTGTGCTGGGTTTAAAAAAAAAAAAAGTAAGTCTGTCTTTTTCAGCCCAACAGACAATAATTAGTGTGCTTTAAAAAGACTCTACATAGACAGTGAAGAGGAAAGTCGGGGGGAATTTGTACTTGTGCGTTCAGGCTGAACAAATCAAACCTGATGATGAACATCACACACGTTACAGACCTCATACACACTGCCTGACACGACCTCCAGCAGCAGACGGGCTGCTCTGTCGGGGTTTTCTTATCTCACACCCTCAGGAGTTTGTCGTCCTTCAGGAAGCGTCGCCCTCATTTGTTGAGTGTCGACATCTCAGCAGAAACCAAAGTGCATGCAAACAGATGCTTACAGACACAGGATGAATATAAATGTCCTCTGGGATCATGTTTGACCCAAACGCAGAGCTGAGGACTTTTCTAACTGAACTAAATCTGCTCTGTGACAGCAGACGTTGACACTACGGTATAAAGCGTGTGGTTGATGCTACGGTATAAAGCGTGTGGTTGATACTATAGTATAAAGCGTGTGGTTGATACTACGGTATAAAGCGTGTGGTTGATACTATAGTATAAAGCGTGTGGTTGACACTACGGTATAAAGCGTGTGGTTGATGCTATAGTATAAAGCGTGTGGTTGACACTACGGTATAAAGCGTGTGGTTGATGCTACGGTATAAAGTGTGAAGAAGATGCTACGGTATAAAGTGTGTAGTTGATGCTACGGTATAAAGCGTGTAGTTGATGCTACGGTATAAAGTGTGAAGATGATGCTACGGTATAAAGTGTGAAGATGATGCTATGGTATAAAGCGTGTGGTTGATGCTACGGTATAAAGCGTGTGGTTGATGCTACGGTATAAAGTGTGAAGATGATGCTACGGTATAAAGCGTGTGGTTGATGCTACAGTATAAAGCGTGTGGTTGATGCTACGGTATAAAGTGTGAAGATGATGCTACGGTATAAAGCGTGTAGTTGATGCTACGGTATAAAGTGTGAAGATGATGCTACGGTATAAAGCGTGTAGTTGATGCTACAGTATAAAGTGTGAAGATGATGCTACGGTATAAAGCGTGTAGTTGATGCTACAGTATAAAGTGTGAAGATGATGCTACGGTATAAAGCGTGTGGGTGATGCTACGGTATAAAGCGTGAAGATGATGCTACGGTATAAAGCGTGTGGGTGATGCTACGGTATAAAGCGTGTGGTTGATGCTACGGTATAAAGCGTGTGGTTGATGCTACGGTATAAAGCGTGTAGTTGATGCTACAGTATAAAGTGTGAAGATGATGCTACGGTATAAAGCGTGTGGGTGATGCTACGGTATAAAGCGTGAAGATGATGCTACGGTATAAAGCGTGTGGTTGATGCTACGGTATAAAGCGTGTGGTTGATGCTACGGTATAAAGCGTGTGGGTGATGCTACGGTATAAAGCGTTGCTCGTCCTCTAAAGCTACCACTGATTATTTAAACTCTCCTTCTTTGCTCTGATTGTGAGGCTGCTGGCGTTCATCACCTGAGATCTGCCTGTGATTGGATATCTGTACTGTACTCTAACCGCGGGGCCTCTCCAGCTAAGTCGGCGTGACCTTGAGCGGGTGCCCCTGGGGAGCACCGCAGAATAAACAATGAGAGGCGGGCATACAAACTGCCCATTACCATCCCTAATGTTAGCTCGCTGCCGCGGTGCCTTTCCATTTCCATCCAGCCTGTGTGCAATCTGCTCCAACACGATATCAAGGCTCCACTTTGCTCCAAGTAGCAGAAACGGGTCTATTACTGCGCTTGGTTTGAGGCTGGTGAGATAAAGTGACGCCACTCCTTTTATTTCCTGTGATCCTGCCAAATATCACACGGATCCTTCACACACGGTGAAAACTGATCAAGACCATGAAGATGAGCTGCTTCGTCTGGTTCATCAACACCAAAGTTTGTGTTAAAAGCAAAAATCTCATTTTATTGTTGGGGATGACAAACAGGAAAATATTCATATCTCCTCAAATAAAGTCAGCAAGAGCAAAAAGTAATAAAATATAATATATATAATATGAAGCTCTGTCCTCATTACAACGTGTTATTCTTGCTGTGTAGACGTTGTAAATACATGGATAATAAAAAACATATCCACTGATCAATGCAGAGAATGATCAGAAATATACTTTTAGTTTAAAATGTGTCGCACGTTCATAAAAACAGGAATTCCGACAGCTTCAGTGGACGAGAGTGAAATGATTGTAGAGACCAAACCATTATGAAGCAATACATATTTTCCAATGTGACATGTGCGTTTGCTTCTCAGCCCCCGTTGGACAGGAAAAATACCTGGAATGGAAATATGTGATATTGCGTAGGGTAGCGTTCTCTACTGCACTACAGAGCATACATTAGCTAGACACTATCCACAGCCTTTCCCAGGAATGCTCTGATTGGTCTTTTAATTCAGCGGTTCTCAAACTTGTTTGGCTTAAGTACCCCCATTCTGTTATTTCTGTCCAGATAAAACCTTTTTCTCAGAATACTGTGGAAAAACAACTAATCAAGTGCACTGAAACAGTATCATCAATTATTAATGTTCCACTGTCTCTCAAGGACCCCCATGTAGTGCCGTTGTGTACCCCTAGGACCCCCATTTGAGAAACACTATTCTGATTGACACCTTCTTAAGAAAATAGCATGGCTTGTAAGCAAAAGTATCCACAAATGTCCCTCGTTTGTTACCGTACACTGATTACACTGATATACTGACAGAGCTACAACAGTAAACGCATGAACACAGGGGTGTCAAACTCATGTCAGTTCAGGGGTCAAATACGGACCGGTTTGGGCCACAGGGAAAAAGAGCTAATTCAACATTAATGTGCCCTGGTGATAACACATGTGAGTATATTATCAGTTCCTGCAGGAACTTCCCTTAAATTTCCCTGATTTAGTAAATTTGTGGAAATTTTGTGAAATAATTTGAAGAAAATTTGCCAGATTTTGGAAAAATTGAGAGCTCTTCAAACAATTTGTGATTAAACGTGACTGCCAGCATGTGATATAAAAACTGGAAAACTGAGCTTATATACAGTAAATATTGTGGATTTTAAGAGGAAGTGAGATATCTACAACTGAATTAGTCGTAATTTACACAATGTTTCATGATTTATCATTTTCACTTTCTCGAGGGGGACAAATTTGATGCTCTCAAGGGCCAGATTCGGCCCCCGGGCCTCAAGTGTGACAAATGTGCATTAATATGAGATCCAAATTACAAAGACAATGTCTAATATCTAATTTCCAGAAAAATGGCTAAAATCTCCAAATCTGAGTAGAGTTTACATGTAGTTTATTACAGTGTGTAGTTTGTAGTTTAAATCCTTTGAGTTTTCCACATTTTCTGCTTCTACTGGGTAAACTTTGAGGAGGAAACGTTCACCTGCTGACTCATGATTTCACTGAAACCACCTAAACCCTAGTATTACATCTTTTATGTAGCCGTCTTCCTAATGTCTAATAAATGTTTCCACCTTGTACCTTGTGGGACATTATAGTCGTTACTTTCGTCCTACCCATAAGACATTCAGCTGCGAATAACCCTGATTATAGAGATGGATGAGCTCCTTAAAGGTAAAATGTACTTGATAATGGGAGGCCATTCTGTTCTTTAGTTTCCATCATTAAGGACGACGATGGTCAGATTGCAACAATGACTTTAATCTGATAGAGAATGGCAGTGGAGTGCACTAAAGGAGTGGCTGATGCTGATCAGGGGTAAGCAAGTCTCGTCTCTGCCGACGCTGACCATCATACAATCAGACGCTATTGTAGTTGGAGTGGGAGCCACTACGGTGCCATCATTAGGCAAATGGAGCGCAGGCGGCAGCATTTAGCGTTGTTCGTTTTCCTCAGCGCCAGAAAAAGAAATGTAACATACTGATATCTGCCTTCAATTCCACCATCGACTATAATCATTACTAAGAAAAAAAGCTCATCTATGATTGGTTTATGTTCATAATTTCAATAAGTTTTATCATTTCTTGTCATTAAGAATTGCTGAATTTATGCATTTACAGTCAGAGACACAGTTTTATTATCTGTTCATCTACAAGTTTCAACAATCAGAAGAAGACAAGATATTAACGTTTTTAAGAAGTATTATGAAAATAAACACCCAAAAGCCACATTTTGTCACATTTTAAGCGTTTTTGTTGTCATTTTGTGGCAAAAGAAAAATTGCGTTGACGCGTCGTTTAATATAAATTCATGATAAAATCTTTCGGCTTCATTTTTGTTGCAGTACCATAACATGAACTGCTGGGTGCAGTGTCACTTCACCGTTCATATTGTGAAGTAGAATTGCCCAAGAGAAGAAGAACCAACCTAAAGTCTCAAAAGTTTGGGAACATATATTATTATTTTTAAAAGAACAACAATGAATTCATACATATTTTGTACAGTAACTGTGTTTCATGACACTTAAAATATTTGTATATTATGTACATTTTATTAAGAATTGTATTTCTTCAAATTAATTTGGGAAAACTGTAATGTACACTTTGGACCACTCGGGGGCAATGCAATGCTTCCCATGCCCATGTTGTAGTTGTGTTTGTTTAGTGCATTTTGTCTCAATTTGTGCGTTGTTGTGTATTTTTTTTACCGTTTTATGTGTTTGAGTCTAGTGTATTTCAGAGTGTTCTAGAAATGTTGTATAATTTCATCTTATTGTGTTTCTTTTTTGTAGTTGCA
This sequence comes from Gouania willdenowi, assembly GCF_900634775.1. Taxonomy (NCBI): domain Eukaryota; kingdom Metazoa; phylum Chordata; class Actinopteri; order Blenniiformes; family Gobiesocidae; genus Gouania; species Gouania willdenowi. Next base: position 2,853,322 of record NC_041049.1, read on the forward strand.
TGTGTTTTATTTGACTCATTTAGTATATTTTTATTATAAATACCTTATGTGTGATGTGGCCGTGTTTTGAGATGTGTGTGTGCACACATTCCTGGTTGCCGTGTGGGACTCTCTCTATCTCCTCCGTGGGTTCTCTCACTCACGCACGTGTATCAGCCGCGCGCATGCACACACTCTGTCACAGGTTGTTGAAATGCGTGTGTAGAGAAAAAAAAATGGACCCGCAGGAACTATTTGAAACTTTGGGGAACGCCTGTTGTTGCAACTCTCTCTCTCAACGGTTCTGTGTGCGCTCAGCATGTACATCCAAGCTGTGCATTTGATTATATAGCACGTGGTGAAAATATCAGCGTTAATAATGCTGTAGTCATGGAGAAATGTGCATTTTTTCGCCGTTCGCTTTCAACACAGCCACGGCCATTGCCCACCAATAACTTCCGGGTCCTGTCCGTCATGTCTAAACAGCGAACAATCAAACAAACATGCAAATAAACGTTTTGAAATGACCGAATTACTCTAAAAAAAACAGATGCACACACTTGGGGTATTTGGAAGCCGTTGACAAAGTTTCAGGTGAAACAGATACCGCGTCGGGGGGATATTCGCTCCACAAACACACACACACGCAGACCTTTCTTGCATTACAGATAGAAGATAGATGTTATGGTTGTGCTTGTTTAGTGTATTTTTCTCATTCTGTGTGCTTTAGTTGTGTAGTTTAGTAGTCTAGTGTATTTTTCTATAATTTAGGGTTCTTTTGAAGTAATTTTGTGCTTTTACTGGTGCGGGCCACACAAAATTAGGGCGAGGGCGAGCGCCCTGAGTGTTTTTCTTTAAGATTAAGGTCAACCTCCCAATGCCAAGTGCTGAAGTGAGAGAAATGGCCTCGGCCAATCAGCATAATGAAGGCTGTGGAGTAAACAGAATTAATCAAGATGGATTATAAGTGGACGGAAAAAGGCTGTGATTCAGCACTGATCATGAGGCGAGCGGCGCTCACATAAACAGGTGATTTATAGGAGTCATTAGCGCTTAGGCCCAGCCCACACGTCTCATTGTTGCACCCTCAGCGCTCACAGGAAGTTGTGTGGGTCTTTGTGCGGAGGGTCAACCCTCACCAATGATGGAAGGAGGAATTAAAGAGAGCTGACGAGGAGATTGCATCATCCTTGGACTCGTCTCCAAATGGTCGCGCCCCCGTGTTTGATCGTGTTTATTGTCTTCAGCCATCTGCAGCCGATAACCCCTGACTGAACAAGCTGTTAGTGAATCACCCAGGGACGGACACTCGTCTAGAGACGACTTTACAGCTAAAAGTCACATTTGTGAAAAGGAAATGTAGACATGGTTTGTTTGGAAAAGAAGATTCCTTTTTTTTTAATCTGGTTTTCCACTTCGTTGGAGCAAAAACATTGAATTCATCAAAAGAAAAAGCAGAATCAAAATCAGGGAGAGACCTTTTCATTGAATTCATTAAAACATTTAGAGAAAATATGTGTTTGAGGGTAAATTTTGGATTGTAAACAAAATGCTCGCAAGCTAGTTTTGGATCCGCTAACACTAACAAATCTCTTGTTTCAGATATTAATTAAGCACAGTTTTAATGAAGGTCAAAGCTTTTTCATTGAACTTCATTGAACAACTTTTTGGATAATTTACATGATAAAAAAAAACAAAACATTTTTAATATTATTAAAAGTTAAACAAAGCTAGTTTTACTTTAACAAAGAAATTTCCTGTTATAATAAAAGCATAATTTGGGTGGAAGCTTTTTTGGTATTAACTACAATTTATTTATTTTTTTAATTGAAAATTGTTATAATTCCCTCACTAAAATGTGTTATGTTATACAATATGTTATATTATTAAAGTGTGAATCAAAAATAGGCAATGCATTTTCATTGAATTTCATTGAAGAAAATGCATTTTAAATGTGTTCGAGGACATTTTGGATTGTAAACAAAGTGCGAACAAGCTAGTTTTGGATCGCAAACCATAACAACTGTCTTGTTTCATACAGTAAATAACAGTTTTAATGAAGGTTAAATCTTTTTTTATAGAATTAATTACTTTTGGGAGAATTTGCATGAAAAGTGTTTATTTTTAAAATTATTAAAAATTTAAACAAAGCTAGTTTTACATTATGTTTACACAAATACATTTCTTGGTAATTACTCAAGCCATTTTTTGTATCCATTTTTTTTTTTTTAATACAAAAATTGTGGCTTGTTCATGGAATACCAACTTCTTAAAGGTTTTTAATACACAATAAATGTGTTTTGGGACATATTTTTACAATGTAAACCGAGAGCTAGGAAGCTAGTTCTGGATTCAGCAAATCAATCCAAACTAAATCATTTTATGACATTTCTAACAAGGTTTTAATCTGGGACAAACCTACTTTGGAATATTAAAAAATGCAAGAAATGTGATCAGTCTTCTAGCCCAGTTATAATATAAAAAGGAGGAGCTAGCTCTACATTAGCTAACCTTGTTAAAAATGTTATTAATTATATTAATAACAAAATCTAGTTTGTGGCTTTTTCAATGAATTAACAACTTAAAAGTTAATTTAACTGCATTAAAATAGTTTAAAATATGTGTTTCGTGACACATTTTTACATTGTAAACCGAGAGTTAGCGTGGTACTTCTAGATTTAGCTAACTTTCCCAAAAATAAAGTTGTTTATGACATTATTAGCAAACTTTTAATCTAGTTTTGTGGCTTTTTCCAGTAAAACTTAAAAACTTAAAAGTTAATTCAAATACCTTAAAAGAAGCAAAGCAAGCATTCATTAAACTAACTACTTCGTTTTTAATCAAAAATACATTAACAGTATTTACTACCAAACCCCCTTCAAAATAAAAGCACTACATCTTTCTGGTCCCATGTTAGTCAAAAGCAGAGAATCGTCTCCAGTATTTTTCTATTCCAGCTTTCAAAGCATTCCTGTGACATTTACAGTAATTATCTGCTGTTAAAGGGAAGTGACAAGTGCTTTGTCCTGGTTTAAAAGCTTAAAGATGACACAGCAGCCAATTCTGTCGACTTTCCTAAAGCAAAATCTTTAGCTGGATGGGTCACACTGGAGTGTGTGGCTCTTGATAAGATACAAACTCTGACTTCAGAGTCTTTATGAGCGAGTTCAGAGAAGTGACAGCAGAACAAAAAGATAGAAGCAAAGACAGTTGTTACGATGAGATACTGATGACTGACTTTGTTTGTGTCGACTGATTCTCCAGAGGGAATTTACACAGTTCCACCCACAAAGCCTTTAAATGGAACACGTTAACCCAAGAACCTCCGTCTGTGGACCCACAAGTCATAGTATTTTGATGATAGATGATTTTGCATGTTCTCCAATCAAGAACAGCAACAAACTGTTATTTCTTTAAGGAACGTCAGGTTTTTGTTGCTAAAAAGAGGAAATAGCAAATCCTTTGTATGGAAATCATACAGCTTCATAGTTTATAACAGTTATAACAGTTTATAACAGCTTATGATAGACGTATTTCATAAAAACACATGCTAGGTGTTAGCAGCATGATGCTAACACAAACTGCGCTAAGACACCAACGGCTCAGTATCAACTTACTGTGCGTACCGCCTTCATTTTTCAGTGATTACTTAAAAACAGACAGAAATATTCACTTCCTGAAATGAAAATAATTAAGCAGGAATTGCAATATGACATGATATATAATCATCACCTGCATGTTTTGGAACAATATCACAAATTTACGGGCAATGTATTTACCGTAAACAAGTGTGGAAGAGACTGAAGTGTCAATTCTCACACAAAATCTGACGGAATATGACGGACTTCAACTTCTGAAATGGAAATATCTGTATGACATGGACATGTTCTGTTGGTAAAGGGGTCGTAAACAGTATCACACACACGTATGTCTAATGTCAGGATTCTCACCAGTGCTGTAGAGAGTAGGGTCCCCCAATGGTGTAATAATGCTCCCCTACACTGTGTTTCAACCAGCGTAGGGGGATTTTATGTCATTTTTTCCTTTTTTAATCATTACAGCCGTCTAAAGTTCTGAACGCCACGCGATGAAGCAACGAGTCACGATGAATGGAGCGACGAGTCACGACAGATGAAACGAGTCACGATAAATGAGTCACAATAAATGAAGCAACGAGTCACAATAAACGAAGCAACGAGTCACAACAAATGAAGCAACGAGTCACGGTAAATGAAGCAACGAGTCACAATAAACGAAGCAACGAGTCACGATGGATGAAGCAACGAGTCACAACTAATGAAGCAACAAGTCACGATAAAGAATGAAGCAATGAGTCACGATAAAATGAAGCAAACACTCGTGGTGCCTGCACGCACACACAAACACTCGTGGTGCGTGCACAAGTGTTTGTGTGTGCGCGCACACGCAAACACTCGTGGTGCGCACACACACAAAGTTCTGCAGGTGAACAAGCGGCTCCGCGTCATGGTGAGTGACATAAATCCCACGACACAGCAAATCGATAATGAAATTAGTTGCCCACGCTTTTAATAGTCGATTTTTATGGATTGGTTGTTGCAGCCTTACTATTTACGATGTGTTCTGTGCTTTCTTGCATTTAGCATCGACACAACTTTTGGTGTTGTGTGTCCTCTAAGACAAACTTAAGAAAAACTAAAAGTTATTACAGAAAACAAAAACGCCTTTTAAGACGAAAATATTTGCAATGTAAATATATAATCAATGCGCTCACTATCGCCCCCTTACATGAGGCAAGAGTCCTGCCCCTCACATTTTATGTCTTTTCACTGTGATTTTAAAACATATCTTCTATACATCATTAGATTATGAGAAGTGTAGGTGAAAATTCAGAACTTTATAATGAGAAACATAATTAAAAATCATTGAAATTTAGTGTGGGAAATAAACAAATCTGTTAAATCTATTCTTTCTTTCTCTGACCGTGTGTGATCTCTTCACATTCATCAGCTGAAGATATGAAGCACGCTGGATGATTGACACCAACGTGATTGGTCCATTAGCCTGTCACTCATTCTATGAAGCTCTGTCGTTATGAATCAGGCTCCGTGGTTGCTTCCCACAGTTTGAGAACATCCTTACAGTGCAGACCTTTAACAGGAGGGGGGTCAACGTGGTGACGGAGCCTCTTCTCCTGTTCCCAGTAATTAAATGTGGAGAGAGCTTGAGTACGGAGCGTCATCAAACGTCTGCACTCGCATGAATTATTGAACAAATGAGAGGTACAGTATATATACAGTATATATGTGGAGATGTAGGTAATATAGTGAGGGCTCAGAGCTGAGTAAAGCCTTTCCTTCTTATCCTACAGTTATACAAGCAGACAGAGTAAGAAGTAAAAAAGTACTGATAAATCCTACTCAAGTACTGTCACTTGATTGAAATTGAACTCAAGTAAAAAGTATCTCAATTAAATAATTAACTCAAGGTAAAATGTACCAGTTAATTTCACCCTCTATGTTTATTTTTGGTAATAAATCTTGGTACGGTTCCCTTGCATACAGTAAACACCTCATATAGAAACTGAAAAAGGACCAAATTTACCACAATTGGAACTTAATTTATTTTCCACAAAGGCATCTGTATAAAATAAAAAGGTTTGTAGAAATGTACAATTATTTTAAATAAAATAATATGATTCATTCATTTAAAATAAATAAATAAATCACAGGAAATTATAATTTACACAGAAATGGTTGGGTGTAGAAATGTAATGAACTACTGTAGTTCTTTTAAAACATACTTCAGTACAAGTAAAAATACTGATTTAACCGATAAAGTACCCATAAAAGCAAACAATTACCGTAACGTGAGAACCTGTAATCTGTTAAATATTATGTTTCAGTTAAAAGTATCAGAAGACGCACACACGCACAAATAATTACTAACACTCTCACTACCATACCTTTTTGACCATATATATGCAACTTTTGCTTAATTTTGTGTATTTCCGTTGTCCTTTTGTGTATTGTTCTTTAACTTTGTATGTTTTCTTGAGTCATTTTGTGTATTTTTTCTATTATTTTTGTGTATTTTAGTCATCTTGTTCAACCTATGGTTAATATTGTGTTTTTTGTGTATTAACATTGTCCTTTTGTGTATTGCTCTTAAATTTAGCAAAAATGTTTTTAGTCATTTTGTGTATTTTCATAAATGTTTCCATATTATTTGTGTTTTATAATCATTAAATTATCTGTTTTCAGTGTTTTTGTAGTAATTGTCTGTATTTTTGTCGTAATTTTGGACATTTTTCTGTTATTTTTGTCGTCTTGTGCAACCTTTGATACACAAATACATGCTGGAATGCCAGAGAATCATCACAAGTGTCCTCAGAGGTGAAGGACGCTCCTCCACAAACAATGAAATTCACCCGTACAGACAGTGCCACTCCTCGTGTTTGTGTTTGTAGATGAGCCTCCAGAGCAGCTCTCTGTGTTGTTTCCTCCGCGGCGTTTTCTCCACGCACGACATGATCCTGTTTTGAATGGTCCTTCCACGGTAATAAGGTCATTTGTCTTGTGCTAAAGCAGAGAGGCTCTCTGGTCGTTAGAGCTGCAGATGGATGAGGAGAGCTGAAACTCAGACGGAGACAGTCACAGCTTTTGTCTCCCATATAACGTACAGTAAGAGGAAAGAAGGAAAAACAAGGTTGGGGGAAATGAAAAGGAAGCAACCGCCGCTTATTTAGTGACTTATCCATCACACGGAAACATGGAGACTTCAGGAATTAAGTGACTCCAAACCTCACCACGGCTGTGTTCAAAATGTCACACTAACGTACTACTCATACTAACGTACTACTACAAACGTACTACTACCAACGTACTACTCACACTAACGTACTACTCATGCTAACGTACTACTACTAATGTACTACTCACACTAACGTACTACTCATACTAACGTACTACTCATACTAACGTACTACTCATACTAACGTACTACTCATACTAACGTACTACTCACACTAACGTACTACTCATACTAGCGTACTACTCATACTAAAGTACTACTCATACTAGCGTACTACTCACACTAACGTACTACTCACACTAACGTACTACTCACACTAACGTACTACTCATACTAACGTACTACTCACACTAACGTACTACTCACACTAACGTACTACTCATACTAACGTACTACTCACACTAACGTACTACTCATACTAGCGTACTACTCATACTAAAGTACTACTCATACTAGCGTACTACTCACACTAACGTACTACTCACACTAACGTACTACTCACACTAACGTACTACTCATACTAACGTACTACTCACACTAACGTACTACTCATACTAACGTAGTACTCACACTAACGTACTACTCATACAAACGTACTACTCATCCTAATTCTGACTTCAAAATGAGTATGTAGTGTGTTCACATAGTATGAAAAGATTGAGTATGTGAGAAATACCAGCATGTACAGGGACATTTCCTCACAAGTTCACCAACAAAAATTAACGGTGGCCAAATGCCTTCTTTTTGTGCGTAAGTTGATGAATATGCTGCGATGATTCTCTGAACCAATCAGTGTCAGCTTTGAGTCTACATCACATGTTCAGACCAGGGATGCTTTTTTTGGAACCTCAACAAAGGTGGTACTAAAAAAGCAGCACCAGGTACCACGGAGGAGGTACTTTTTCACATCACATATTCACTTTCAATTGCCTCTGTCTAAGGGACTCCAAGTCCCACAATGCAATGCACCAAACATCTTTAATTTGAGCAAATGATCTTTGATACTTAACTATGAGGCCTACAGTACGTCTATCTGATCACAGCTTTGAGGTATCTCAATCTTCTTTTTGAGCTAAAACTACTTTTGAGTAGTTTTATGTTTCTGTGTCTTTGAGACCCAACACTACAGACAAAGGACAGAGTTCAGTGGACCATGTGGACACACTGTGCCACGCCCTCTCCCATGCTGGTCAGTGATTGGTCCCCTTCATTTACTCGAACCTCTGCCTCTACTTCACAGTCGCAGGTCTTTCCTGCTCTACATTCCTGCACAGAGTGTTCATTTGCTGTTATAATTTTCTTGGACGGAGACGTTTTTCACGGCTACAGCGGGAATCCGATTATCATACAGAGATCATGGTCGTCATGGAAACCAAGGATGGTGCGTGGTGTTAAGCCGTCCCTTCACAATCCTCCAGCGTTGGGAATTAGTGTGAAGATTCAGCCTGACTTTAGAATAAATGCATAATGTGTCACTCTGTAAATAATGAACACACACACACACACACACACACACATCGCTGAGCTTCTGATGAACCAGGCTTCCTGAACTAAACTGGTTTGTAATTTATTGATTGTCGAGAGTTGACAATAAAAAGACCAGAAACTTTAAACAGCCTCCCCGTGGGCTCCGTCACAGCCTGCCAGACACTTTCTGATCTCTGCGGCGCATCCGTTATTGTCTCTTTGGGAAACGCCAGCTGCTGCCGTGCCGACACGTTTCCAAACACATTCCTGCTGGCTCTCTTTATAGGGGCGGCCGTCGCATATTTGAACCACGTCTTTTATTAAACAAGCACATATTTGAACAATATCAGCTTCCAATGAGCAGATATGGGCAGAATTAGAGGAAATATGGACAGCTGCAAACACAGCATGTCAGCAAGAATGCATACGAGCGTGATTAATGACAGCGCAGCTTCTGTTCCTGCCCTCGAGGACACAATAAGTAGCCATTTAATAAGGATACAGTGTTTATCATGAATTCTCTTCTTTTTAACAAGCCATTTGTTGGACTAGTTTTGGAGAGAATGCACCAGACAAACAGTTATAGTAGCTTTAAAACAAACAGACTAAAAACCATCTTGCAATATAAAAATAAAATGTTTGTTATCAGCATTATTGTCCAAGATGTTAGAAATCAAAGGAAATGCACAAAGTCTGATGTATTGTCAAAGTTAACCTTCGTTTTAAAGTGTCTGGACCACCACCAACATAACATAGTTTTCATGAATAATAACTAATGGTGTAAAATTGGCGATATTTCACCCTTGGGATTATTATAAGACCAAATCACTTTTTTTAATCACGTTTTTTAACGAAAAACACATTTAATTGCGCTAACATATGCTTAGCTTGGAAGTTGATTGCACTTTATTTTTATAAAACATACTAGACACTCACAGTATTTGGTTCCTTTTTTTTTTTAAGAATTTGAAAACTTATCAGAATCAGAATCAGTTGAAGCAGCAAAAGTTAAACTTGTTCGAAAAATTTAATTTGACAGTTGTTTTTGACATTGGTTCTTGAATTAAAGTTAGTTACCATTTACTTGTTCTTGCAAGTAAAAAAATATATATATATTTTTTTAACATTTTGTACCTGTGAAATGTGCAATTATTGATTTTGCAATACATCGCGATGTATACCATTGGTTAGTATCGCGATATATAATGACATGCAAATCGTGAATCTCATTGTATCGTCAAATTTATGGCAATGCACACACCTAATAATAACTGGTTTAACAGTAAACATATATATTGTGTATTATTATCATAAACCAAGGATTTTTGTCACCACTCGTCACACATTTCGAGGCAGACAGACGTAAAAGCAGACGTGACGTAAACAAGGAACATTTTGTTTGTTTACATGCAGACAAGGCACAGAAAAGTTCATCATTCCATCAGATTTCTGTACAAAAAGGGGGAAAGATGCATTACTGGTGGGTGTGGCTACACCTCGCTGCTTCGCGGTTGGTTTAAAGGCTAAACACCTGATTACCTACGCCACCCAAAGTCCCTGGCCTTCAAAAAGCGCTCTGATTAATCACGCAGGACTAAGTTTTTGTTGATTCCAGTGGTTTTTGGTTAAGTTCCAGCAGTGGAAATGCATTTTTCTTTGTTCAAGCACACTTCAAGTAGTGCAGGGAGGCAATCAGGAAGATGGGACACACCTCGATGGAGACAAAATAAAAATTACACATTTACTCACACAATCACTATAAGCTCTTAGTTCTTTGTAGAATGATTGGTTCTGGGGAAACCGTATAGTTCTAAGGAAAGTTCTCAGTTCTGAGGGAAATTCTCAGTTTTGGGGAAAGTTCTCAATTCTTGTGAAAGTTGTTAGTTATGGTAAAAAAAAAAATGTAGTTGTGGTTAAAGTTTTTCATTTTTAGTTCTGGGTAAAGATCTTAGTTCTAGGGAAAGTTCTAAGCCCAAGTGAAAGTACTTGGTTCTGGGAAAAGTTCTTAATTCTGGGGAAAGTTCTCAACTCTTGAGAAAGGTGTTAGTTATGGCAAAAATATTTAGTTCTGGTAAAAGTTCTTCGTTCTGGGTAAAGTTTTTAGTTCTAGTGAAAGTTTTTAGTTCTGAGAAAAGTTCTTAGTTCCTGGGGTAAACTCCTGGTGGTGGACATGTACCTGTTGCATCAGAGATCCAAAATCTAAAAACATTTCATTCTGTGTGTGAAATTGACTCAGCAGGAGTTGCAGAGTTCTGCCGTCACTCAATCAGTGAACATTGTTTGAGGAGCAGAATCCAGGGGATTATCCTGTATTCTGAGGCAGGTGGATGAGAACAAATCTGTCTGGAGAAAATAAATGAAGGCATTTTGGCTGAAGAAGAAGAAAACCATTTGCACACTTCCCTGAAAAGTGAAATCTGTGCCTCCCCCCACTCTGTCTCGTCCTTTGTCTCAGATGCCTCAGCACCCATAAAACAATGTAATGACAAGCATCCAGTGTGACTGCAAACTTAATTAGAGGCTGTCGCTGGTGTAATTTAGACAGGATTATAAATGTGAAGGCCGTCCTCCTCATTGCCCTCTGCAGACGATGCTGCTAAATGAATTGAAACTAACAAACAGCACTTTATGAAGGATTCACTGTGCGTGTCCGCAGTGGGTCTCAGGGAGTCCAATCAACGACAGTACGCCCACCCGAGGCCACGCCCACATGCATTGGTCATTTTTTTTTTTTTTTAACATCCACTTACGAATCCAATTGCGTTGTCTTTGCTGTTCAGTCTCAGAAAACAGAATCCAATAAGTTTAAAAACCTTAAATTTTTACACATATTAGATGTCCAGAATCAACAAATGTAAACCGTAATTATCTCAATTTCGTCAAGGCAATGATCAAATAAAAGAATACCAGCGTAGTGTAACTCACTGTGATACGTTAGGGTGCAGAATATATAAATAAATTAATTTACAAAACAATAAAACAGTTGTTTAAATATCAAATAAAAATGTGTACAGTATAAGTGATTAAACAAAAAATAAATTCTACATTTTAAACATATATTAGGTAAATAAATCAAATGTATAGCAGCTACATTATCAATTATTATTAGTATTAATATGATAATTATCACATTTGTTAGCTATGTTATCAGCTACCATAGCAACAGAGCAGATAAAAATCCTTAATTCACTATAGAAACAGATTCAGAATTTTGAAACCAATAAACTGTAAAAAATAAAATAAAAACTTGATAAAGATAAAAATATCCTGTATTCGTCCTAAGAAAGATGAAAGACAATCACATATAACATGGGAGGACAGGAGCGGTAGAACTGTGAGTCGCCACAAGGGCGGCGCCCTGTATGTCTTAGATGAGAAGTGGAAAACAGGAGGTAAGAAGAGGGGAAAAAAGGCAGGTCCCAAACTATGCTCCTTTAGTGAGGGATTAGGAAAAAAAGTCCTCAGCACACAGAAGCCTCAAAAAAACAGGTTTAGTTACTAAAATGCTATTATTAATTCCTTTTTATTGTTTTATTGGTACCACAAATATTATTATTATTATTATTATTATTATTCAGTAACATTTAATACTTTTAAACACACAAGTGCTCACTAAAAAATAAAAAAAATCACAAATATGTAAACAAATCAGAGATTCATTCAAATTCATAACTACCTTAGATGATATCGCTGATTTAAAAAAGCAAATAACAAATAAAACAAAGACAAAACAAAGTGATCCGTGACCAGATGTCAAAGAACCAAATCTGTCACTATGGAAACAGAATGCAAACTGAACAAAATTGGTAAACAGAATCAGTTAGTTACTATGACAACAGAAACTGATTTCATTTTGCTAGAAAGACTAAATGCTATAATGGTCGCAGGATGTGTCGCTACGGCAACAAAATCAGGGTTTCGCATTCAGTTAACTGAGTCAAACAATGTAGTTGGTTACCAGGGTAACAGAAAACTGATCTTACAGTTGCTTCTACAGTTCTATGTCGTAAGTTTGATAGGATAGTCCTCCATGTCGGCACTAATGACTCCCGACGTCGCCAGTCGGAAGCAACCAAAGTGAACATTGAATCAGTTTGTGCTTATGCTAAAACAATGTCGGACTCCGTAATTTTCTCTGGTCCCTTACCAAATCTGACCAGTGATGACATGTATAGCCGCATGTCATCATTTAACCGCTGGCTATCGAGGTGGTGTCCAGAAAACGAGGTGGGCTTCATTGATAATTGGAGATCCTTCTGGGGAAAACCGAACCTGATAGGAAGAGATGGAATCCATCCTACTTTGGAGGGAGCATCTCTACTATCAGAAAACATGGCACATTTATGACATCTCATGAATGAGACCATGTTACAGAGGGGGAGTCCTCCACGCCCCTCTGCGCTTGCCTTAGGACAGTTTCCCTCCCATTGCTATCAGGATAGCTGTGTTCATCGCCATGACAACTGTTGTGATGGTGATGAATATTATTTTATGGAGACGGTGTCAGTCCCCCGACCCATATTTCACAATGATTTTAACATAAAATCAAATAAAAGAGCTATCAATTATAAAAATCTGAAAAAAATTAAAATCTCAAATCTAGAAACACCAAAACATAAAACCATTAGATGTGCTCTATTAAATATTAGATCACTGAGATCCAAATCTCTACTAGTAAATGACCTTATCTCAGAAAATAACCTTGATTTATTCTGTTTAACTGAAACATGGCTGTATCAAGATGAATATGTTAGTTTAAATGAAGCCACTCCTCCCAGTCATTTAAATACTCATATGCCACGAGACATAGGCCGTGGAGGTGGTGTAGCAGCTATTTATCATTCCTCTCTCCTAATCTATCCTAAACCAAAGGCCAGTTACACTTCCTTTGAAAGCCTGGTTCTAAATTTATCTCATATCGAATCAAAAACCTGCCAGCCAGTCTTATTTGCGATAATTTACCGTCCTCCAGGCCCTTATTCTGAATTTCTATCAGAATTCTCTGAGTTTATATCAAACTTAGTCCTCAGTTCTGATAAAATACTGATAGTAGGAGATTTTAATATCCATGTGGACAAAGATAGTGATAGCCTGAGCTCAGCCTTTATGTCCCTAATAGACTCAGTTGGCTTTTTTCAAACTATTAATGAAGCTACTCATCGTTTAAATCATACTCTTGATCTTGTTCTAACATATGGCCTTGATATTAATGAACTAAAAGTCTACCCTGAAAATCCTCTGCTATCAGATCACTTTTTAATATCTTTTAACATTATCCTAGAGGATCTCGCACTGTGCAATAAAATAGTTACAAGTAGAAATCTATCCAACAGTGCTGTGGCTAAATTTAAAGAGGCCATTCCTGCTGCCTTAAACTCAGTGCACCATCCAATAAATAACTATGATATTAATTATAACCCCTCTCAACTGGATCTGCTTGTCGATAGCTCTGCTAGTCTACTAAAATCCACCTTGGACTCAATTGCCCCATTGAGGGAAAAAACTATTAAACGTCAGAGGAAAGCTCCGTGGTTTAGCTCTGAAACTCACACACTCAAACAGACAACCCGTAAATTAGAGAGAATGTGGCGCTCCAATAAAACAGAGGAGTCACGAATACTTTGGCAAGAAAGCCATAGTAAATACATGACAGCCTTACGACATAGTCGATCTACATACTACTCCTCACTAATTGAAGAAAATAAAAATAATCCGAGGTACCTTTTCAGCACTGTAGCCAGGCTAACACAAAGTCAGAGCTCTATTGAGCCCATGATTCCTCTAGCCCTCAGCTGTGAGGACTTTATGACATTTTTTAACGATAAAATTCACAAGATTAGAGATAAAATTAGCCACTCCCTGCCTTCACCTGGGCCTGCTGTACCATTAAATGTAAATAGGCCTAACCTAAACTGTTTCACACATATAGGACTTCAGGAACTTAACTCTATTATTTCATCCTCCAAACCATCGACCTGCCTTTCAGATCCGATCCCAACTAAGCTGTTTAAAGAAGTTGTTCCCCTAGTCTGCCCATCTTTGTTGGAGACAATAAATATATCCCTATCAATAGGCTACGTGCCACAGTCCTTTAAAGTAGCTGTAATCAAACCCCTTCTCAAAAAACCTACTCTTGATTCCAGCACTTTAGCAAACTACAGGCCTATATCTAATCTTCCTTTTATTTCAAAGATTCTTGAGAAAGTTGTGGCAGCTCAGCTCTGTGAATTTCTTCAAAACAACAGCCTGTTCGAGGACTTCCAGTCAGGCTTTAGAGCTCAACACAGCACAGAGACTGCTTTAGTTAAAGTAACTAATGATCTACTCTGGGCTTCAGATGAAGGACGACTCTCAGTGCTGGTTTTATTAGATCTTAGTGCAGCTTTTGACACTATAGATCACTATATTCTACTAGAGAGATTAGAGAAATTACTTGGAATCACAGGGACTGCCCTAAACTGGTTTAAGTCCTACCTATCTGATAGGTACCAGTTTGTACACGTGAATAATAAGTCTTCTGTGTACACTAAAGTAAGCTACGGGGTTCCTCAGGGCTCTGTGCTAGGTCCAATCCTCTTCTGTATCTATATGATCCCCCTTGGTAATGTTATGAGAAAATACTCTGTTAACTTCCACTGCTATGCTGATGATACCCAACTGTATGTATCAATGAAGTCAGGTGAGACAAATCAGCTATCTAAACTTGAGGCCTGTCTAAAGGACATTAGGGCCTGGATGGACCAAAATTTTCTTCTTCTCAACTCAGACAAGACTGAGCTCATTGTACTGGGCCCGCGACACCTTAGAGAAACCTATGCTAGCCTAACTGCCCTAGATGGCATTACTCTGGCACAAAGCACAACTGTTAGAAACCTTGGGGTTCTATTTGATCAGGACTTATCCTTCAACTCTCACATAAAACAAACTTCAAGAACTGCCTTCTTTCATCTCCGTAACATTGCTAAAATCAGATCTATCCTGTCTCAGGGCGACGCCGAAAAACTAGTCCATGCTTTTGTTACCTCTAGACTGGATTATTGTAATTCTCTTTTAGCAGGCTGCCCGAGCAAGTCGCTTAAGACACTTCAGCTGGTTCAAAATGCTGCAGCACGTGTACTGACTAAAACTAGGAGAAGAGATCACATTACTCCTGTATTAGCCTCTCTGCATTGGCTTCCCATAAAATATAGAATAGAATTCAAGATTCTTCTTCTCACTTATAAAGCCCTAAATGGACAGGCACCAGTCTATCTCAAGGAGCTTGTAGTGCCATACAATCCCCCCAGAACACTACGCTCTCAAAATGCTGGACTACTCGTTGTTCCATTCATCTCTAAA
This sequence comes from Gouania willdenowi, assembly GCF_900634775.1. Classification (NCBI taxonomy): domain Eukaryota; kingdom Metazoa; phylum Chordata; class Actinopteri; order Blenniiformes; family Gobiesocidae; genus Gouania; species Gouania willdenowi. The sequence continues at coordinate 2,868,898 of NC_041049.1, forward strand.
AGTAGTATAGGAGGAAGAGCTTTCAGTTATCAGGCCCCACTTCTCTGGAACCATCTACCAACCACGGTTCGGGGGGCAGACACCCTCTCTACCTTTAAGGTTAGGCTCAAAACATTCCTCTTTGATAAAGCTTTTAGTTAGGAACCAGCTCATAGCTCATAATTAAGATGCAATAGGCATAGACTGCCGGGGGGGGGGGTCTGGCATGCTCGGTTGGAGAGAGGTTGGAGAGGGCGTTAAGAGAGAGGTCATTTAGGTTAGAGAGGGACCGGAGAGGGTCCCATTCCTCTTTCAAACACTCCCTCTATGTCTGCTTACTCCCTTGTGTGTTTGCTCCTGTACTCCTTCTGGCTTTTGTCTTGCAGGTCCGTGGGATCCTCAGTGTGGAGTTACAGAGACTCAGCGGCTCTGTCTCCACCCTTTTCTCTGCACACACCCAACACAGCATAACGTGGATGGCCGTTCATCATAGGAATGGGATCCACACAAGGTTCCTGCTGCTTAACAGAAGGTTTTCCTTGCCGCCATGATGAATTCATGTTGGGTGTGGGATACATATGTATGTGTATATACGTATATATGCATATGTGTGTATCCATAAAATGAAGAGTCCGTCCTTAAGACTGCTCTACTGTAAAGTGCCTTGAGATACCATTGGTTATGATTTGGCGCTATACAAATAAAGATTGATTGATTGATTGATTGATATAGAAAGGTGTCAGCTACGACTCAGCTACAAGTCTGTCACTATGGCAACAAAATCAAAATATCACCATGCCAACAAGCTGTAAAAGCAAAATGCCAGTAGTTTACAGTACACCAGTGGAAATAATGTGCACAAACTGTCTAATTTCAAAATAAAAGCCCTGAATCAATGCTGTAGGGGAAATAAACTGAAGGAAAAGCAGATGGTTGAGGTCATTTTGAGAGTTCAGGAGGTCACTGACCAAACAAGGAAGGTCTTTGTCCAAAGAGGAACACACACGTGAATATGAACATATTAGGGCCACACACACACACACACACACACACACACACACACACACACACACACACACAGGTGGCTGTCCTGCCTCCTTAGTGCCGTCAGGCTCAGTGGAGCCCAGTGATTGATGGAGAGAAGAGGAAAAGGCAGGAGGGCTAAGTGAGACGCTGTCACAGATCTGACTGGTGCATTCAGGGGAAGCAGGGAAAAGTGAGCGCCTGCGGGCCGTAATTCACCAACACTTTCCTCCTCTTGCGCGGTCGGGAAGAAAGGAATTACGTGAGCGACATCACATTTTGTTTCCAATTACGGTGCCGCTGACCCGCTTACTGTGTGTTTTCATAAACTTCACCAAATGGAGGCGTGTGAGGTTCCCTCTAGTGGTTTTAGTTCAGAGTCGCTCCTTTAGTGCTCTGAGCATATAATCACTTCAATTAGTTGTATAATTAAGAAATGAGAGTGGGATTCAATAAGTCTGTCTTCATCCCACTCCTTTTTGAGCAAATATATTGAAATTATAGTTTACACCAGACAGAAAACTGGCGGCCCGGGGGCCACATTCGGCCCTCGGCCCCCGAAGTAAATCTTTTTTTTTAACTGAAAGTAATGCAGTTGGATAGAATTCTTAGGCGTCATGTCATTGACCCATTTTCAGTTTGTTTTCCACAGATTGGAGGCCCTAGATCAGACAACTGGTGGCCCGGGGGCCTCATTCGGCCCGCGGTCTAATTTTATGCGGCCCCCGAAGTAAATGTACAAAATGACAGAAAAACACACAAAACAAGAGCAAGAAAACATTAAAGAACAAAGAACTACAACACTGCAGGAAAATACAGTAAAAGGCAAGAGAAAAATACAGAAAATACTACTAAAAAAACAGTAATACACAAAATGACTCAGAAAAATACACAAAATTACAGAAAATGACAACAAAAGTACACCAAAAGACAAGAAAAACACAAAAAATGACTCAGCAAACCCACAGTACTAACAATTGAGCAAAATAACAGAAATACACGAAATGACAAAAAAAAAAAAAACATGCATTTTACAGGAAAAATACACTAAAGGACAACAAAAATACACAAAATATCTCACAACAAACAAGACAACAACAAACATCCACAGAATGAGAGAAAAACACAAAATGACGAAAAAACTCTTTGTTTTTTCCTGTATTACTCATTATTCTACATGCTGAGTCATGAATGTTAATCATGTGACCCTCTGATCAAACACATTTTTGTGGCCTCGCTGTGATAAAAGTTGCCTATATTCATAGTTTACATAAATCGCACATATATGATTTTGAAAATATGTGTTTTCTCTGTTTCCTTTCACACAAAAACGTTTTGTTCTATCTGTTTTTCTTTTTTGTCTCTGCTCAAAACCAACAAATAAATGAAACCTAATGAATGAAATACATCAACTTTATCATGTACATTTGGTCAGTTAGTAAAACCATTTCCATGAAAAACAAGGTTGAGAAGGTTGTACTGGATGCTAATGCTAATGCTAGCAAAGATTTTCCTTTTTCTAGCTTTTTTATTTCCACTTAAAGTGAAGCGTTTACACTCATCCAGTTCTAGTTGACAGGTAGGTATCACTTATTCTTCATCTTATTCTATTTTATTTAATCTTATCCTACCTCATCTCATCCTATCTAATCCTAATCTCATCTCGTCCTCTATCATCTAATCTGCCTGTATTTCATCTCATCCTGTTTTTTTCTGTATCTTATATCAACTCATCCCATCTCATCATTTCTCACCTAATTCTATCTTATCATATCTTACCTCATCTCGTCTCATAAAATCTTATTGTATCTCATTTAATCACATTCTATCTCAACTCAACGTTCTACATATTATTACATCTTTTTCTACCTCATCTCATCTTATTCCCATATTATCCCATCTCACCTCATTCTATCGTATCCTATTGTATCTCATCTAAACATATCTCAACTCATCCTCTGTCCTATCATCTCATCTTATTTCATCTCATCTAATCCTATAAAAACTCAACCTTCAACATCTTATTACATCTCAGTCCATTCTATCTTACCCTACCTCATCTCATCCTATCTTAACCTATATCATTCTTTCATCATATCATCTCATCTCACTGTATTCCATCTAAACTTGTCTTATTTCATCTCATCTAATCCTATATCAAATCAAACTCCAACATCTTACTAGACGTCACCACATTCTATCTTATCTCATCTAAACCTATCTCAACTTATCCTCTGTCCTATCATCTCATCTTATTCTATCTGATCTCACCTTGTTTTATTTCATCATATCTTATATTGTTCTATTTTATCTAATCTAATCAAAATGTCATCTCATTCCCATTTTAGTAAGTAAGTAGTTTATTTATAAAGTGCTTTTTGCAGATAAAATCACAAAGTGCTGTACAGAGTTTAGGTAAAAGCATAAGTGCAACACAATAGAATAATAAGACAAGAGTGCATAAACATCATAAGAACAGCAACATTAACATTAAATCCAGTAACTAAAAGCTCTTCAACAGTTTTTTAAAAGTGACCACACAGTTGAGCTCCCTGAGAGACTGGTGCAGGTTATTCCAGAGTCTGGGATCCACAGCCTGGAACGCCAGGTCTCCTCTTTTATGTAATCTCATCTCGTCACATCTTATTCATTTCTTCATCCTTCCGTCTCATTAGATCAGTCACAGCTTGGAGTGCAGCAGTAAACACAGATTTTATTGACATGAAAAGTGCTAAGATGACGTATTTCATCCTATAGAAATAAAACTGAACTCCAGGATAAAGGTGCACTGATGTCAGAGGAGATACGAGTGTAAAGTGCTTTAAATCCACATGTTTCTGCACAGGAGGCAGTGAGAACGTAACAAGTTCTTTTCTCTCCCTCCTCTGACATCACGTGCTCTAGGATTACACAGCAAACTTTGCCTTCAACTCCTCCTGCTCATGAATAATTCATGCTCTGTCGCGCTCAGCGTCTGCCAAAAGTCGTGACTGAGTTTGTGAAAGTGGGACGACGGCGTTTCTCAACATTTAGAGCTCAATGAAAACCAAATGGAATCTTTACAGGTGTGAATGAGACCACCTGGCACTGGTAAACAGCATCTCATGTGTTTTGAGAGGTTTTTTTGTGTATTTGTGTTTGGGATTCATTACATTTTCAGTGTTTTTGTAGTAGTTTTGTGCATTTTTGTTGTCATTTTGTGTATTGTGTTTTCATTTTGTATGTTTTCTTGAGTCATTTTGTGTAGTTTTGTAAATGTTTTGATTATTTTTGTCATCTTGTGCAACCTCTGCTTAATTTTCTGTATTTATGTTGCCTTTTTGTATGTTTTAGCAAATCGTCATCCCAGTAATGCGCGCACACACACACACACACACACACACACACACACACACACACACACACACACACACACACACACACACACACACACACACACACACACACACACACACACACACACACACTGTCTCTTTGTGTGCTATAACTGTCAGTATGAATAACCTCTCAGGCCGCTGCTATAATAAAGCCCCAGGAGACACAAATTACCCAGAATGCACAGCAGTGAGCAGTGCGTATGAGTGGCGTACTACACAGGCTGGAGGTTGACATTCACTGAATACTATCACGCTCACCACTAAACGATACATTTTACACCTTTTTTTTCAACTCAGTAGAGACAGTAGACGAATAAAACTGTTGTCATTAAATATACTCAGAACGTCACATGACCAACATCATTCTGCATTTAAAATCAATCTCTGCATTAATACAGAATAAAAACAAAGTGTTCCTGTTTTTTGTGTATTTGTGTTGTCCTTTTGTGTGTTATTCTTTCATTTTCTATGTTTTTTTTGAGTCATTCTGTAAACTTTTGTTATTTCTGAGTAATTTTAGTCGTCCTGTTGGTGTCATTTTGTAGTATTTTTGTAGTATTTTGTGTAGTTTTGTTGTCTTTTAATATATGTTTTGGCTGTTTTGTTGTTTACCTTGGGGCCGCACAAAATTATATATGTGTGTATATATACAGTATATATATATACATTTAGGGGAACTCCACCAACCCAGAGGCCTTACTGCCCCCTACAGGCAGCTGCTCTGTAACTGCAGTACATTTAACAAAGATTCAAACTAATCCTGTAAAATACAAAGTTGATTTGTGTAGAAGGAAGAGCCTGAGGGACTGCACACTGTAAGCCCAGAAAGACACATCGGTAATGGGATCAGTTCCTCCCACAGTGAGCCTCTTGGATGGAGAAGCTGATAATACACTTCCCAGATTAGTGATCAGACACTCCAGGGCACATCGATGCATTAAAGGACAGAGCTGGGAGGAGGAAACGATAACCTACAGCTTCTTTTTCTTCTTCTTCTTCCAAGTGACAACCTTTTAACACGATGGATCTCCTTATGGACAAAAACAAGGATTGGCTGAGAGGTTAAAGATATGAACTAGTTCTGTGAAATACAGATCTACACTGCAACAAAAACATGAAAACACAGATCATTTAAGGCGTTATTCGTTTTATCTTTAACTTTCCCCATACTTATTCATTCACAGCAGGGTTGGGTTTAATTACATTTTTCAGTTACAATTACATTTTCAATTAAAGCTGATGAACGGACCCTCGCAACCACACGCATGTCGGCACGTGATGCACGTTGAGGTGTGTTGAGACGTAGATGAATTTTGTGCAATTATTTCTGAGAAATTGCAAGATTTGTGAGAAATAATGAGTTCTTTCCACTATTTTCAAATTAAAAATGACTGTATTCATGTGATATAAACAAAGGAAAAATGCAACCCCCTAAAAATATTGTAGTTTCAATAATTGTGTGAATGGTAATTTACACAATAATAAATGTTTTCTCTTTTAATTTCTTCTATGGGCCGAATTTGATGCTCTAAAGTGCCAGATTTGGCCCCCGGACCACCTTGATCTAGGGAAGAGGGAGGCAACTTTTATCACAGCGGGGCCACAAATATGTGTTTGTTTGATCAGAAGGTCACATGATCAACATTCATGACTCAGCATTTATAATAATGAGTGATCTGAGCATTAATACAGGAAATAAAGAGTTATTTGTGTGTCATTTTGTGCATTTCTGTTGTCCTTTTGTGTATTTTTCCTGTTAAATATATGTTTTTTGGAGTCATATTTAGTATTTGTGCTGCCATTTTGCATTTTTTGGAGTAATTTTTGTGTATTTCTGTTGTCATTTTGCCTGTTTGTTAGTGCTGTGGGTTTGCAGAGTGATTTTTTTGTATCTTTTCTAGTCTTTTGATGTATTTCTGTTGTCATTTTCTGTAATTTAGCATATTTTTGTGTATTATTTGTGTTCATTTTTGTAGTAGTTTCTGTGTTTTTCTTTCGTATTTTCCTGCAATGTTTTAATTCTTTGTGTTTTTTAATGTATTCTTTCTTTTGTTTTGTGTATTTTTCTGTCATTTTGTACATTTACTTTGGGGGCCGCATAAAATTAGACCGAGGGCCGAATGTGGCCCCCGGGCCGCCAGTTGCCTATGTCTGATCTAGGGCCTGCGATCTTCCATGACTGTGGAAAACAAACTGAAAATGGGTCAATGACATGACGCCTAAATATTCTCTCCAACTGCATTTATTATAGTTAAAAAAAAAGGTTTAAATGTATAAAAAATACAAAATATGTAGTAAATTTAGTAAAATATGCACTGACTTTGATTATTATATTTTAAATGTTACTTAATGAATTCCTTTTGTAATTTATTCTGTTATTCAAAGTGTCAAAATATTATGTGGTGTGACCGCTGTTTTTAAAAGAGCCTTTAAAATGACTTTGAATCTAATAACATCTATATTCTGCCTTATTTTAATTACATTACAGTCATTTTTACAAGTATTTCTTTGTTTCCATCTAATATTCATGAAAAACTTGTCCGATTATGCCTATTTCATTAAATCCCATGAAGTGAAATCCTTATAAGTCATTGACATAAATACAGAACTGACTTTCTGAAACAAATAACAGCAAAATTGTTGTTGTTTTTTCTTTTTTAAAACAAAATCAAGCAGATATATAATATTTTAACTATGAATATATTCTCACATGCCTGTTTTAGGAAAATATCACACACTTGCACACAATTAGTCTTCATAAACGTGTGGACAGAGAGACGGAAATGTCAATTCTCCCACTAAATCTAATAAAATATGACAAAAAATAAATAAAAAAGATATATAATATGACAAACTTCACCTTGTGAAATAAAAATATCTAAATAACGTGGACTAAACCCTCACCAAGGTTATTTTTCAGTAAAAAAAACAGGTGGTTTAATGTTAGCTTTAGCACGTGGTCTCAGTTTGTTTTGGTGTAATTTAGCCGTGTATAAATGTAATTAATGACAATAGTTAACTCCATTAACCTTATTAAGCATGTTTGGCACAGTTTCAGGACATTTAATAGCCTGTAATGACAACGATGAGGGAGAGACGACGAAATGGAAACAAAACACAAATGTTTTGTAGAGGTTTTCTAGTTCCCTATTCAGTTACTTCAACAGCTGCTCTAACTACAATATATATATATATATATATGTATATATGTACAGTATATATAACCACCTGCTGTTGCTATGCAGCAAGTAAGTAAACATCCGCCCCCCTGTGTGTGTGTGTGTAACCAGTGAACCCAGAGCAGGTAACAAACATCAACCTTGACCCTCGTTAGAAAGAACCCCCCCCCCCCCCCCCCCCCCCCGTGGTGAGACATCACACGCTGACATGAAAACATGTTCACACATTGTAACTCTGGCCTGTTCTAAAAGCCACTGAGTGACGTCCATGTTTAGATTCTTTAAAGCAGTGCTTCTATGGAGGCTCAGTAACATCTTTGTCTTACTTATGAATCAATGTACCGTAGGCGGAGTTAGAGATTCTTACCAATAGGGCAAAAGATGAAAAATGAATTACATATATTGAAAGTCTGGAGATTACCACAACATGTGCAACAAAAACAATAATGCAAAAACGATAATGCCCCCCCCCCCCGCCGCAAACTACGCACATGCCAAGTCCCCCCTTTATGTCAGACTACTACATTTTGTTTAGATGTGAAAAAACAGCCATAGATCATAATGATGGAATGAATGAGTGATTTATAAATAAGTGAATGTAACAGTATTTAGTGTCTCATGAATAGATTTATTTCTATTTCTAATCAAGATCATTTCTATCATCATGTTGTGTTTTTGGTGTCATTTTGTGTATTCTGTTTGTCTGTTCTTTTACTATTATAGTATATTTTTCTCTTATTTTGTGTGCGTCGTGTGTTGTTGGTATTATTATTATTAATATAGAGTTATGCTTTGCAGTGCTGTGGTCCAAGTAAACTGGTGACTAACTATGTTTCCATTACAGTTTCTCGCAAAATACAAGCGATATTTCCTGAATTGCACTTTGAACGTGTTTCCATTGAAGGTCTGGGTCTCCTCTTCTGTCCACACATACCGCGTCACGTGTTCTCAGAGAGAAGTGGACATGTGACCAGGTACGGTCATGAAAGAGTAAAAACCTTTTAGCAATAGTTTTATGCATTTTTTTGAAGTTCAGGTGTTTCCACTACCAGTTTTTATTGAGATTTTTCACATTTCCAAGGCTAACAGAAACACAGCTAATGTTGCTGGAGCAAAGCAAACAATAGATGATAGAAAGGTTTTGTGAGGCCAGTAAAAAAGCATATTTTTCATGTTTTAATGCATGAAGCTACTGTTCTGTTGATCACAAGAAACTCTGGCTCCTTTTATCCAGGGGTTCTCAAACTTGGGGTCAGGCCCCCATTTGGGGTCGCTAGACAATAGGGGGCAGTTGCCAGATACCTTCAAAAAACTAAAAATATTTTTTAACAATTTGAGCCCATTTTTGCTTTTATTACCAAACTTGCCATATTTTTACCTGTTTTCATCACTTTTTCTTGCCATATTTTTGCTCCTTTTCATGCATTCTTGCTACATTTCTCCCATTTCTGACACTTCTCTGTCAAATTTCAAAGCCTTTTCTGCACATTTTTTTCCATTTTCAATACATGTTAAACACTTATAAACCCTTTCCACCACTTTTCCACCAAATGTTGCATATGTTGACCCATTATTGTCACTTTTAACCTCTTTTTATGCTTTTTTTTTTGCCAATTTAACCACATTAACAATTTGCCATGCCCATGATTTGCCAGTTTAAACTAATTGTTCCTATATTAACACTTTGAACCCTTTTCCCCCCTTTTTTTATTAGTTTTTCTTCACACTAATGTGCAACTTTTAGCCAATTTCTGTGGTTTTTAAAAACCATTTCACCAACTGTTTAACCATTTCCATCTTTAAGATGACTATAATAATAATAATAAACGTTCCTGGGTAACAGTGGATATTATTCAGATGAATAAATAAATGTGGTTATCACAGATTCATAGAACAATGGACCATCATTTTACTGACTTTATGGATGGACCCCAAAAATCTCTCCCCTTTATTCCCCCCTTATAGATGGTCCTGTCTCCACATGACTGTTCTTCAATGTTCATGTCTGTGTTCAACCCCCTTCAGCTACAGTGGGGGTCCCTGCTCTCTGAGACCTTTATTTTGGGGGTCGTGGGCTGAAAAGGTTGAGAACCACTGCTTTAAACAAATATGTTAAAGAGTTTGTTGTAATCTCTATAAATATGATTACGTTCATGCATTTGATAAATAGGAGAAAAAAAGGTTGGACTTTTTCTTGGATCTGATATGTTCTCTAATTTTCTAATAGATCTCACAGCACTAATAATTCAAATAGCTCAGAATAGTGTGAATACATTAATGGTGGTAATCATATTGGTTTCCCGCCGACCGCAGTATAAAGGCTGGTAATTCACTCTATTGCACTCCTATAATAATGCACATTTGCACTTGGCTTTGATTATATCAACACACTTGACCTCATTGATATTTAGATTTCTAAATTTCAATCCACGCTGTTAAAGGGATGAATTATTTATGATAGAATATGAAAAATCCAAGTTTTCGCTCTTTCAGTGATCACAAAGAACAGTTTCTAACTTTTCTCCTGCAGAGACACAATTATCTTTATTTAGCTGCTTCTCAGATTTTTACTGTTACCTTCTATTCTTTCCTTTCGTCTGCATTTTGTTCCTTTTTCCTTCCTTTCTGCCCTTCTTCCTATTATTACCTCCTTTATACCCTTACTTAAGTCCACTCTGCTTTCCTTACTTCCTTCTTTTGTTCATTAGTTTGTTTATAGATTCTATTCTATTCTTTCTTATTGTCTATAGTCCACTCTGTCTCATCTGCTTTCTTTCTTCCTTGTTTAGTCCACGTTAACTTCCTTTTTACCCTTACTTACTGGTACACTTCCTCTCTACTTCCTTCCTTGCCCTTTATTCCTTACTTTTGTTTCATCCAGTTTTTCTTATTTCCTTTCTTCCTTCTTTTTTACCTTTCTTATTACCTGTCATTTATGAGGTTGTTTGTTCATTCTTTCTTTCTTCCCTCTTTCCCCTAACCCTTCATTCGTTCTTTTATTTTAAAAGTCTTCCTTGTTTGCTTTCTTCCTTCTTTTGTTTATTAGTTTGTTTGTTCCTCCTTTCTTTCTTTCTTTCCCTCTATCCAGTCATTCTTTATTTTAGTCTCTAGTCCACTCTTTCTTCTTCTCTTTCTTTTCTTTCTTGTCTAGTCTACGCTTCCTTCCTTTTTTCTCCTCACTTACTCTTCCTTCCTTCACCCATGTCCTCTATTCCTAACCTTTGTTTAGTCGAGTCTTTGTTTCCTTTTTTACCCTTCTTACTATTTATTCCTTCCTTTTGTCAGTCCACTATTGTTTCTTTCCTCTCTTCTTTTGTTTATTATTATTTTTCTTTCCCTTCATTCTTTCTTTTAATCTATAGTCCAGTCTTTCTTTTTTGCTTTTTTCCTTCCTTGTCTAGTCCACACTTCCTTTATTCCTAACCTTTGTTTAGTCCAGTCTTTGTTTCCTTCCTTTTCTGGTTTATTAGTTTGTTTGTTCATCCTTTCTTTCTTCCATTTCCTCTAATCCTTCATTCTTTCTTTCATTTTAAAGTCCAGTCTTTCTTGTTTGCTTTCTTTCTTCCTTGTCTAGTCTACACTTACTTACTCTTCCTTCCTTTTTTCTAGTCCACACATCCTTCCTTCCCCCAATTTTCCATCCAAACACATTTATATCAATCTAATAGCATTTAAATACATGTTTTAATAAATTGCAGACATTTATTTATATTTTCAAACACTTGCAGGTCTTTTGTAACCGTAGCAACACTTTTGAATCTGGCGTTCATATTTACACCGTTGACGGATAAGTTGGGAAAAATGGCCCTGTTTTCTCTCAGATCACTGAGCACAGCAGCGTGCATGTGTTTGTGACGTGTTATTAACCCACCAGTGGGAAACACTTAACTCATGCCTATTCAATTATGCTAATGAACACATATAAAGATGACCCCGGCTAATTATTAGCTCTGTCGATTAGCAGACATGTGTATGAGGAAGAAGACGGAGGAGTGGCCTCCGGGCACGACTGTTTATTTTCCTGTTGGAGGACAAGTGGCAAGGGTATGAAACCAATGTCACGCTGCACAGACGTGTTCATTTGTGCGGACGAGGACGGAGGAAGCGCTCGTCCAACGCAGCGTGGAGTGAGAGGCGCCGCTTTCATCCTCAGGCCTGGCAGAAATAAGTCGTTTTCATGTGTGTTTCACACCGCGGTGACGCTCTGCTCGTTATCACACGACGGACCATGTAGAAGGTAGAACGCAGCTAATGAATTCATAAAAGAGGAGGATTAGCATCAGAGGTCAGACAGCACGAGTTTAGAGATTGATCACATGTTTATGTTGGGTTCAGATCTGTTTTTCTGTTTTATTTATATTTGTGTTTACGTGCTCTGTTGGTTGTCATGAGTTCACATCCCGATGGTTTTATTTCACTTCTCTTTGTTGTGCTTTAGTAACCGTTTGGTACAGTATACAGAATACAAATACTCACATTAGTGTAATTGAGTTGCTTTTATGGGTACTTGTACTTTTATGAGTATATTTCTAAATCAGTCATTTTACTTAAAGGAGCATAGGACAGGATTTATGAAAAAATAAACATACATTTTAAGTCTTTTAATGCTAATGGATGATGAAACGCTCTAAATCAAAGAGAATGAGTCCACACACATATTTCTATCTATTGCTTTGAACACACTGTGTGATACATGTTGTTTAAATTTCTCGTGCAGTTCTGCAGACGTGACGTCAAATGACGCTGATGCACGTTCTCAACGGCTTGAATAAAGGAAGTAAAAAAAATGAGAAGAAGACGTCTTAGACTGAAAGAAGACAAACACAGTGGGCTAAACTACTGTTTGGTTCCACAGAGGCATGTGCACAGGTCTTGCAGTAAACAGTCACATGAACGGCCAGTAAATAAATAACCGTGTCATAGTTAGAGAACGGATCGGGACGCATTTTCTCGTCCGAGTCCGAAACAACAGTGAAAACCTCATTTTTTTTCTCAAAGAATAAATGACATATTTACGTTGGTTTTAGTGGTAAACACTGATTTTATTAATAAACAACTGTTAATGTCAACATCTGATCAGCTCACGGGTAACAAGAGAAAGTGAAACACAAACAGGTGCGCAGTGCACGCAGGAGACCCATCAGATCTATTTACATTATCTATGTATGAAAGAGAAGAATAATCCATGATATTGTGCAGAAAACATAATGTTTCAACGATGTATTTCTTTATAATCATCCTCTGTTCTCACTGTTACAGTTACAGCTGCATTATTCAGGGATACAGCAGCTGCAGCAGCAAAGGAAGAACGCTGCGTGCAAACAACACTATGTGACCGAACCAGACCACCAGTTATAAATATCTGTTCGAACGCGACCAGTCGGATGCCGTTAGGGTTCGGTCGAGTATCCATCCTCTAGATACAGTATCAGTTGTGCTCCGATAATAAACAAACAGTTGATGCGTGTTCCCGCGCTAGCTTGGCAGATGGCTGCAGTTCCACTAACCACCACAGTGTCACTATGGAGTCAGATTTATACATCCTGCTCTACGCTTCTTTAAGTACGTTTTGAAAGAAGTAATTTGTTACATTTTTACACCCAACTGTTACTGAGTAAATTATACATTTTTGTTTTAAAATGATCAACAGACATTGTGAAACTACAAAAAAATGAAATGACCAGACAACAATCATAGCCGACCAATCAGATTAAACGTAAAGCATCGTGCCAAAACAGTTTTGAACGGAGGTTATTTTCTCCGGTTTAGAGTTCATAAATGCATCTATACTTAGAGCCCTAACATATTTTATTTTATTTAAGAAAAACAAAAACGTATTTTATACAGATGCCTTTGTGGAAAATAAATTAAGTTCCAACTGTGGCAGATTTGGTCTTGTTTCCTTTTTGAGTTTATACATGAGATGTTTACTGTATGTAAAGGAACCACATCAAGATGTATTAACAATAATAAACATGGGGGGGGGTTAATCCTGTCTCCACTCAGGTGCGCTCCATTTCTTGTTGGCCTCCCTCCACTACTTAAGTAGTGTTTGAAACCCAAGTAGGTGTTCAAAAGAAACTTAATATGTTATTATACATAAATAAAATGCAGTTTAAACATTGGTTTAACAGAAAAATGTCTAAATCACAAAGGATTTTGGTTTGTTTTGTAGTTTTAAGTGTATTTGCGGAAAAAGTTTTTTCATGAAAGCATCAAAACTTTTTAGTGATATTTGAGTGTTTTTTTTTTTAATTCAGGTGTTTCCATTAACAGTTTTCATTGAGCTATTTAGATTTTGCACATTTCCAAAAGTAATGGAAACACAGCTACTGACTCACAGTTAACTATTTTCTTTACACACATTCATTTACTGAGACGGAAAATAAGGGGTGATACGACCAATTGAACAGATCTTCAGTTTATACTATTATATAAAGTAAAACTCAATAAAATGGCCTTTATTAGATGAGGAATGAACCATTGTTTGTGATTTCTGTTTATCTGTAACCAGCCTGTGTGTGTGTGTGTGTGTGTGTGTGTGTGTGTGTGTGTGTGTGTGTGTGTTGACGCTGTCCACAGAGGCAGTGCTGAATGTCCCTCTCCTCTATTTCCCATCTACACACACATGTGTCGCTGTCCGTGGTCCTGAATCATCAGGGAAAAGCAGGGGGTGTCTGATTGGATGAAGCCCTGAGCCATTGCCATGGGTAAAGCTAGTGGATATTACTGTATATTCAAGCAAATACAGGCCCTCCAGCTGAAATATTCACATTCTGAAAAGGAAAAAGCAATCTGACTCATTCTTCTCTCTATATATATTTAAAATCAGACCCCAGCATGACACGAAAAAGTCTCACATGCATGTTTTAGAACAATATCTCACATTTACTTGCCATTTTTCAACGGAAAATGGGTTTCTGAATGTATAGAAAGTGCAACAAACAGACATATATACTGTATATATAAGCCGTTCAAAACCTTGAGCTACATGTTAGGGTTCAAGCAGTGATCATGATATTCCTGTGACTGAAAATGAATGAGTTTTGGTGGGAAAGCAGCATTAGTTTGGGACATCATTCACTGTCTCTGTTTCCACAGCATCATCCTCTAAAGCAGGGGTTCTCAACCTTAGGGCCAGGACCCCACTTGGGTCGCAAGACAATGGGAGGTGGTTGCCAGACGCTTTCAAGAAACTAAGTATATTTGCTGAACAATTTGAGCCCATTTTTGCTTTTTTTTTTACTCTTTTTCTGCAACTACACCAAACTTTCCATATTTTAACCTATTTTCATCACTTTTTCTTGCCATATTTTTGCTCCTGTAAATGCATTTCTGACACTTCTCCATCAAATTTCAATGCACTTATAAACCCTTTCTACCACTTTTTCTGTCTGTTTTTGCCCACTTTTAACTCATTTTATTTTTGATTAAAACAATGATTTCCATCTTTAAGATGACTATAATAATAATAATAAACATCCTGGATAACAGTGGATATTATTCAGATGAATAAATAAATGTGATTATCACAGATTCATAGAACAATGGACCATCATTTTACTGACTTTATGGATGAACCCCAAAAATCTCTCCCCTTTATTCCCCCTTATAGATGGTCCTGTCTCCACATGATGGTTCTTCAATGTTCATGTCTGTGTTCAACCACCTTCAGCTACAGTGGGGTCCCCACTCTCTGTCTTTACCTCTGATATTGTCAGTGCTTTACATACTTTACAGATGGAAGTACAAAGTAAGGCATTTTATTGTTGAAATTGCTCATTTTCTGTGGCCCACTTGAGATCAAACTGGTCTGTATTTGACCCCTGAACTAAAATGAGTTAACACCCCTGCTATAGAGGATGGAGGCCTGAATACGTCCCTGAGACAAAAGCAGGAGAGCGTTTTCCTTTCGCTCCCGACACGTGACGACGTCTTTTCAGAGTCTCATCTCGATGTTCCCGCTTTGTGAATGTGCATCCTGTGGGACGCCGTGTGAAAAGAACGACACACTCCTCTTCAAGTCCCCCCCCATTGCAGAGTGGTGAAAGTCCACCAATCAGATGAGGGCGAGGTGGTGAACCAGAGCCGAACGCGTCCAGCGGAGCAAACGGGACGGAGGGACCGGAGAGTCCAGGAATGGTGTGATCGCAGGTTCTCCCCCCCACCCACCATTATAACCCAGTGTAACACAGCAAGGTTGGGTGAAGGTCAACTCTGGCCTCTGTGGAGCATGAGACGCTGATCAGATCAGATCAGATCAGATCAGATCAGATCAGATCAGCTGTGGAACCACAACAATGCCACACCCCCAAAATACGGAGGATTAAAAACGCTCCTCAGGGAGAATTAATCGTTTTTAAACAGCATCAGTAAATTACTGCACAATCTACAAAGTGTGTGGGGCTGGTTTTGGAGGGGGGGGGATAAAGGGATGAACAAAGGGATGAATAGAGGGATGGAAAGGAACTCCACAACAACAATCCAACCAACTGCTTTCATCTGTGAATGAAACGCAGGATAAAAGTGTAAAGAACAGAGCAGCTTTGTGAGGCTCTCAGATGGAGAACCTGGATAATGAGCAACTGTGATGAGATGTGATTACAGTGGAAAGAAAGAAAAAAGAAAAAGAAAGAAAGAAAGAAAAAAGATTCAACCAACACGACGAGCACGAGAAGCTGGACTTTTACGTCCCAGGGAGCAGAACCCACATTAGAACCAAGTAGTGTTCCCTCAGTCTCAGAGATGATGTTCTCCTTCATCCTGAATCAGCTCCTCCTCCTCCTCCTCATCATAATTACAGTGAGGGATATTTCAGGACTCCTACCTGGCTCTAGTCCCTCGCTCCTCTTCACGACCCGGCTTCAGGTGAGTTCTGGATCTGGTTCTGTCGTGGTTCTGCTGAGGCCCCGTGCAGCACTTCAGGAGAAAGAAGCAGAAAAACCAGAGAGAGGAATGAGAGGCTGGAGATGTTTGTTCCTTGTTCCGATCGCACACTTGGACGAGGCGGCTATGCCGAGCCAGCAGCAGCTCTCGCTCTCTCTCTCTCTCTCTCTCTAGCTCTCTCGCCGTGACACACGCCTCCTCTCTTCCCTCCCACTCACTCCATCGTCCCCCTCCCCCAACCTCTCCCTTCCTCTTCTGTCAGACTGAACACACACACACACACACACACACTAAATGCATTAAACTGAAATAGAACTGATGTTTGTGTTAAATACAAAAATAAAAGAACATTAAATAAGTCCATGTGACTCTGCAGCACAAACACACAACTTGTATCACAGCAGAGGGTCATAAACACGTAATATCAACATTCAGAATTTACATTAATGAACAATCTGAGCATTGGAACAGGAAAGAACAAAGTGGTTGATTTGCATGTTTTTCCTCTAATTTTGTGTATTGTCTCTCCTGTGTGTGTTTAATGTTTTTTTTATGCTTAACGTCTTTGTGTTTTTGCTGTTATTTTGTATTATATATATATACATACATATATTTATTCTTTATCATTTTATGTGTGTTTGTGATGTTTCCGTGCAGGTTTTTTTTGGGAGTAATTTTTCTTTCATTTTGTGTGTTTTCGTAGTCGTGTGTGTTTTTCGAGTAATTTTGTCCATTTTTGTTGCAGGTACATCTTGTTTCTGGACTCATTTCTTTCATCATTTTGTATATTTTTCTCTCATTTTGTGTGTTTGATGTTGTTTTCTGTCTGGATTTTCTTTAATGTCATTAGTTGTTTTTTGCTGAGTGTGTTTTGTTGTCGTTTGACATAAACAGTATCTCTCTCATTTTGTTTAGTACATTTGTCTTTCCATCTGTGTGTGTAAAATTATTTGAGGGTTTTTTTGGTATCATCGCGTTTTTGTTGTCATTTTGTATTTGTATTACAATTTTTCTCTTATTTTGCGTATTTGTTGTTTTCACTTTTTCTCAGCAGTTATTTTGTAGATGTGTCTTTCATTTCAACAAGACATTAACGACGTTACAGAAGTCTATAGCTGCTGGCATTAGTTGTTAGCATTAGATGTTAGCGCCAGCTACTAGCATTAGTAAAGGCTCCGATTTCTCGGTTAAAGATTTCCCAAATTCCGTTTTAGTTTTACATCAGTTACATCTGTTTTGTTTTCGTTCCATCATATTTCCTGAGACCATGTGTCAAACTTAAGGCCCGGGGGCCAAATCCAGCATATTTTAGCATCAAATTCGGCCCAATCGAGAGAGTAAAAACTATAGAAAAAACCTGAAACATTTATCATATTATCATATTATCATCCACATTATTTGCAGAACTCAGTTTTCTAGTTCTTATATCATACGACGTCACTCGTTTTTATTGTCAAATTGTTGAAAGAAACGGAAAATTCCCCTCAAATTATTCCACAAAATTTTCAAAATCAGGATGATTTAATGGGTATCGGAATGACAGATATTGGGCAAAAAGCCAATATCGTGCATCACTTGTATCTGATTTTGAACGCTGTTTTTAACTACAATGATGTGTTAGAATATCTTAAACTTTTTACGGAAATAAAGTAAACATTTTATGTAGTATGCACTTTAGTCTGTCTGATGGTCGTGTTTTTGTAGCATTAGGACAAAGATCTGCTGATAAGACGTACAAACTGCTGAGTAAAGACTATTTCTGTCCCTCTCCGGGTGTTGCCGCTCGTGTCGTTCCGTGCAGACAGAGAAGAAGTCAAAGTGGGAATATGCTAATGCTCCGCCTCCAGGAGCCGCTGATTGTCCTCGTCCCACCAGATGTGACACTGGAGTGAGCAGAGGAGGAGGCAGATGTGGTTCAGTGAAAACGACCAGTGAGGGGTGGAGCTTCATCAGACTCTCACTGTTATTCTTAGGAAACGAGGAGGTTGATTGGACTGAGACCTATCTCGTATAACGTCTAGAATAACTGCCTGAAATCTACAATAATCTCTGTTTTTTTAATGCAGATGTGTCATTTTACTTCAGGAGCCACATATGACTTCCTGTTTTCATCTCAAGTGGGCGGGGCAGAAAAAAAATACAATTTTTTTCAACATTTTTGTACTTGTTTAAAACAGGAAGTTCACAATCTAGGAGTCCAAAAACTTAAGGACAACTTTTTCCAAATTTCTAATTTCAACTGGAAGAATTTGCAGTGTTTTTCATTTAAAAAAAAAAAAAAAAAAAAAAAAAAAAATCCCCAAATACGATAGATTGAAGAGTGTTATTTTATTGAATTTGGAGGAACTGAGATTTCTAGAACTAAACTTGAGGATAAGTTAGGTTTGAATAAATAGGTGATAGATCATGGTTCTCCACTATTAACCCAGCAAGACTCTTAGGGTTAAGGGTTCAGTCCCTAAAGTCTGATATACGATGTACTACTGCGTAGAACCTCACGCCGTACAAACACCACATTGGTCTCTGTAAGTCCACCCTCTAGTGGTGACAGAAAAACAAGCTCATCAAAAAAGCACAAATATGATGAGAGCACATTGCTTTACGCGAGCCAAATGTTAATGATGCTCTTTGCTACCACACGATGGTGGCAAATGGATTTTCAGCTTTGGCAAACATGAAAACAAAAGACAGAAAAATAGTTTTCGTGGAGAACGATTTAAGCTCAGACTCTCAAATTCAGCCAAAAATTGCATAGTCATCATTGTCGTGAGTTACATTTCATATATTTCAGGATGATGGACATGTTGTATTACTGCTATATGTTCAAACATGTTTCTTCTTTCACTGAAAATGCCAGTAGACTAATTATTTAAATAAATCAAGTGATAATTCTGGATAAGATGTTTTATTGAGTGCTTACAGATTATGACATTACATTATTATGTTTTTAATTAATTAAATTAATTAATTAAACTGGGCTTTAAGCCTTTATTCGTCATGTATATATGTTGTTACACATATATATTGAAATTTGTCCTCTGCAATTTAACCCATCCCCTGGGGGGCAGTCTAAGTGTGCAGGAGTAGGGCGTACATGTCTGAAGGGGTACAGGACTCTAAGGTCAACCTCTGAGTCACGTTGACCCTGTGTCTACGACGTCTACGTGACGTAGTAACATATAAAGTATCAGGTTAAATGACTTTCTCCATGTCAAACAGTGGATTTGAACCAGCAACCCTCCAGTCCCACTGATCAACCCTTTGTTTATGGTTCACTTCCTGTTATTGAAGCTTCGTCCAAAGGTTTGACTGAAATATTTGTGTTGTCTACAGATCGATCGTAGAGCGTCAACATCTGTCAGAGTTCAGTCTGTGGATGACTGATGCTGTTGGTGGGAACAGATGTTGGAAGTGTGCACACACCTATGTGAGCGTGTGTGTATATGTGTGTGTAAATAAAGCACGCGGGCCGATAACACACACACACACACACACACACACACACACACACACACACACACAGCAGAACAGACATTCAGACAAAGCAAACATAAGTCTGTGTTAATGATTAGCAGCTAGCGCCTGCATGGACTCTGCACAGCAGGCAGCAGCTATAATCCACTGTGTGTGTGTGTATGTGTGTGTGTGTGTGTAGACCGGTCGGCCTCTAATGAGCAGAGGAAAGAGAACCTCCACACTGTGAGGAGAACATGGTTTCACCTCATTGGTCAGCAGATAAACAGGAAGCTCTCACTGTCACTGCTCGCTTGATAAACAGGAAGTAAAGATCAAAGGCAGAGCTGAGCTGCTCAATGATGTTTGATTGGTTGGTTGGATTGGTATTTTTAGGGCTGCACCAATTTTTAACTGACATCAACACCTTAAATGTTCCAATGTTATTTTATTGTAAAAACGTTGAACAACTGTTAAACAATACAAACGTGTTGTTTTAACTGCACATGAGGTAATTATCTCAGGTTAGAACATTACTGTCCAAAAACACGCAATTATATCAGTTCTTTTACTCTTTAATTTTTCACATTTTAAATCAGTATTTATGCACTTCAGTTCCACGTTACATTTTATTCTCGTTCCATATCTAATGCAGTCCAATAATTTCATGTTTTTTGAATTTTTAGGTTCCCAACATTACTTTGTATGTGTAGGCGTTTAGTTTAGTGTTAATGATCTTTATTGTCAATGAAGAAAGGTTTTTCAGAATTGAAAAGTTCTTCCTGTTTGTCGCACCCCACCTGTCATGTCTCCATTCCCCACCAGGGGGCGTGCCACACACTTAGAGATGCACTGTTTTAAACCATCAATAAAGTATAATGAGTTTTAAGTTTTGTTGTAGTGCAAAAAGAGAAAATGTCCAAATGCAGCAGCTTTGTGGATATAAAATGTAGTGTCTGGTTGAAACAGGTTCAGGCTTAAAGACACTTCGGCTTCATTCGCGTCAGACGGGTTTGGGTCGCGTTCTGTCGGACTCGGGTCAGCTTTTCTTTTTACGGCCTGATTAAAGCGGAGTCTCTTAAATGTAAAATGAGGTTCGTAGTAGCATTCTGTTTGCAGCCTCATCACGACTTATTTCCACTTTACACAAACTAGAAATTGCACAAACTGTCGACATGCTAGGTTGACCGTGCTCCGGGTGACTGTTGCTGTTGCTAACCCGTATAGCAGAAACGTGCTCACATGACCTGGGGGCATACTCGTAATGGAGTTTGCAGTGCGCAGGGAGAACATTGCCCCCCCCAAACGGTCAAACATTTCCCAAATGAATTCGAAAAAATGCAATTCTTAATATAATGTACATAATATACAAATATTTTAAGTGCCATGAAACAGTATGTAATACTGTTAGTTTCATGGCACAGATGTTTTCAGTGAAATGGTCCCAAACTTTTGAGACTTTAGGTTGGTTCTTCTTCACAATGTAAATGGTGAAGTGACACTGCCCCCCACAGTTCATGTTATGGTACTGCAGCATAAATGAAGCAGAAAGCGCATGCATTATTGTATGTTACACACATTGTGGTTGGCGAGAATCTCGAAGCGTCTACATATTTGATTTGATTTTTTCTTTTGCCCCTTCCTGGCAAGAATCTCAAACTCCCCCTATGTCTGGTGGGCGGGGCCTTTCAGTCATCTCATATGCAAGTATTGGCTGATCGCTGATCCCCTAAATTTTGGAAATCGGTACATCCGTAGTATTTTACATTGTTGGGTTGTTAAATTGAATACTCTATGGTTGGTTGGATGGTTGGTTGGATGCTCTTTAAATTTCATTGATGCTGATGTGACATTAATGACCTTTACTCAGTGAAGAATCTAAAAATCCAAAGTATCTGCAGCCTTTTTTCCACATTTTGTGCTCAAATACCAACACTGTGTGATATGAGAGATTGTGTTTGAACATTAACCACCAATCACGATCCTCCAATCACACGTTTGGCAGCTGGTTGACCTTCAGTTTCTGGTTTCATTTACAGAAGAAGATCCGATCTCATCCTCAGCCGCTTTTTTCTGCCACTTCTCTTTTTTTTCTCTCCACTCCATCTCTCCATCACGAGCAGGAAGCCGCCACTCATCGCTCACGGCTTCATCGGCGGATAAGTGGCGGTTTTCAACACGGGGCCATTCAATGCGAGCAGGTGCTCCTTTCAACACAAACTGCATTACAGCACAAACACCTGCCGTGGGTTGTGATGTCACACAGATGTTTGAATAACACCATAAAAACTCCTGGTTTTAACTTCACCAAGCAGCGGAATATTAAGTGCTTTTATTTCATTTTCTAATTCTCAGCCATCCCATGGTTGTTGTGTTTCTTTTTTAACAAATCATTATCTCGTCCAGTTAAATCATCACCGGAGGGTTAATGGCGTGTTCTGGCAACTCAAACTCTACACAGGCTGTCAAAAATCCATTCCCTCTTGTTACTGGAAAATTGGTCCAAATGCAGCACAAACAAGTAAAAAACATAATAGGGAAAAAAATTAACTTGAAAAATATAAGAAAAGAGAAAGAAAGAAAGGGCCAAAAACAGACAGAAAAAAGGACTAAATAAAAACCTCCATAAAACAGTCAAAAGAATCTATACAATAGACTAAAAACAGAGCAAAAGAGCCATAAAATAAAACTACAAACAGATAAAGAACTAAAAGGGATTAAGACCAGACAGGACTAAAAAAACAAAAAAAAGACCAAAATCAGACAAAACAAAAAACAAACAGAAATGGCCACAAAACAGATAAAAAACAGACAATAGGGACTAAAAATAGATTAACATAAGCAAAACTAAACCTTAAACAGACTAAAACAGACAAATTAGACCAAAAACAGACTATAAACAGACATGGCAGATAAAAGAACATTAGACTGACTCAAAACTGAAAAGAAGGATAAACAATATATATTTGTTTTAAAACAGACTTAAAAAGGATAGAAAATACAAAAAACAGACAATAAGACGTAAAAAATTGACTCAAAACTGACAACTAGTGAAAACAGACCTAAAACAGACAAAATCACACTCAAAACTAAGAATAAAATTGCAAAAAGACTTAAAAAGTAGAATAAACGGACTTAAAACTGACAAGAAGGACAAAAAGAAAACAGACACAAAAACAGACCAAAAACAGACACTAAGATGACAAAAATGCTTAAAAAGGATAGAAAATGTACTAAAACTGACGAGGAGTAAAAACAGACATCAATTAGACTAAGAACTGACAAGTTCGGATGAACTACTCCCGAGAATTTAGTCAAATGGCTCAGATCCACCGAGTAAAAAAAGGTCTCAGAGAGGCTCTAGACATCATCCATGTCCAATTTCAATATAAATTTGTGGTTGCGACTTTCTAACGATGTGAGAACATTTCAGCCCCAGTGTGTGAGAGTCACTACTTTAACTGAGTCTGTTCTGTGGACAGCAGTGATGTCTCCATCAGCTCTGATCTCTGATTGGCTGGAGGCGCAGTGATTGGGACCATCACTGGGGACCAGGCAGCGCCGCCTTTAAACACAGGAAATGGAAGTGGGCTCACGACGGGTGACGTCTCACTCTCAGAGACTCTGCCTCTTTGGAAACGTCTCGACCAATCAGGAGGAGGAATTGGAGGCTCGGGCGAGGCCGAGTGTGAGCTATGAGAACAAAATGAGACCTAACACGTCCAGAAGAAGAGCTTCGTGCGTGTAAATACAGACAACCAGGATCCACTGCTGCTCATTAATGCTGACCTGCTGCAAAGAACCGATGTTCTAGTCAGAAATGGTTGAAGGTTTGGTTTTAATTATCCAGATGTTTTGCTCTTCTTCAATTTTTCATGCTGTCTACAAAACAACAGAGTTGGAACTGTCGCCCAATGTGGTCACAGATTTCTTTAGGTTGAGGATATTGTTTATCAAATTTCGGTAAACAAAAGAGGTTTACATCGATATGATTTTTAGAGCAACCCAAAGCAGCACACGTTGACTTCAAACTGTATTTTAGAGACTTGGAAACAAAATTCTTATGGTTTGATGTTTTGGTGGTTGATGTTGTCTACAGTCAGTAGTTGAATGAGAAATATTGCTCATGCTTTTTGTTTGTGTCTAAGTTGTTTTACATCCACAAGAGACACAAATCTGATGTTTGCATAAGGAGCTGGAAAACATTTGAGTGTCTCAACTTGTCCCTGAAACACGTCCAGAACAATGTCCTGCATTCCTAATGTGTTGTTTGCTTTCCTAATTTATTCCGACGGCGCTCGATGCCTGAAGCACAGACGGCTCAGAATAAACCAAGAAATCCAACGCTTAAAAATCTCATCTAACAAACCCAGAGGACACGACGTCACTTTGATCTCATATCAACTGAAAAACAGTGAAACTGGTCAATTAAAACTTTGTTTCTGTCATTGGTAACGAATAAAGAATGACTTCACATTTAAGTCATTCACAGCACACAACCATCCGTATGGTGTTTCTCCTGCTTTAAATATCATATTTATATACAACATGTAAAGCATGTAAACCTTAAGGTTGGAGGGGGTGCGTTTAAGAAACTATGAATTTTTTTTACAATTTGGTCCCATTATTGCTTATTTCTACCATTTTTCTGCACCTACACCAAACTTGCCATATTTTAACCTATTTTCATCACATTTTCTTACCATATTTTTGCTCCTTTTAATGTATTTTAGCTCCATTACTCCCATTCCTGACACTTCTACATCACATTTCAATGTCTGTTCTGTCATTTTTTCCACTTTCCAGACATGTTCAGCACTTATAAACCCTTTCCACTACTTTTACACCTAATGTCACATATGTTGACCCATTATTGTCACTTTTAACCTCTTTTCACCATATTTCATGCATATTTTTGCCAATTTAACCACGTTCACAATTTGTCATGCCCATTATTTGCCAGTTTAAATTAAATGTTTCTACTAATTATTCCAGCATCGACACTTTGAACCCTTTTTACCAATTTTTCTGTCAGTTTTTAACCATTCTAATTTAACTGAATGTGCCCCAAAATATCTCCCCTTTATTCCCCCTTATAGATGGTCCTGTCTCCACATGACTGTTCCTCAATGTTCATGTCTGTGTTCAACCACCTTCAGCTACAGTGGGGGTCCGCTCTCTGGGACCTTTATTTTGGGGGTCGTGGGCTGAAAAGGTTGAGAACCACTGCTGTATAGCACCATAAAAGGTCGTCTTTGGGCGTGGCCTTAAGACAAACACTGACCCACAAGTCGTTTGTCTGTCGATCTTTAGGTGCACACGTAAGAGGTCACGTGATATAAAAGAGGTAAAACAACTGGTGGCTCGCTTGGTCTGTGGCCTAAAAACAAATGTTTGTATCCAAGGAACTTTACTACAGACGTCAGTAGATGTTTTAATGCAGATCAACCTCTCAGTGTCTTTTCCTAAATGTTCTGCATCACCAATGTCAGAAAGAAAATTACCGTTTGCAAAAAAAACGTAAAGCAACACAACATTAGTAATGATGTGAGCACGTCTGTAGTGTGTGATGTCACTAATGTGTGTCAGATTAAAGTGTCAAGGTACATTAAAGTGTTCCTTGAGAAGCGGTGTTCGGGTGGGCGGAGCCAGGTAGAAACCAAGAGTTTCTTAGACAAAACCTGCCAGTGACCAGGTTCAGTTCATGGAGAATGTTACCATGGTAACAGACTCAGAAAAGAACATACCTCACCTTCAGGAATGGGACACTCAGAGTTTCCCTCATTTGAACCTGGACATACTCACAGTATGAACATAACTGACTTTCTGGAACACCCCTTAGAAATACATTAACATTACAACAAACACAAATAAGGAGAAAACCCCACAAAAAGACACCATAAAATTACAGAAAAACCCACAAAATGCCTTCAAAAACATACAACTGGAAAAACAAAACTAAACGTGGCTTAAAAAACACAAAAAGACAACAGACACACACAAAAAATAAAATAAAAACACAAAATGACATTAAAAATACACACACAACCCCCATAAAACAACAATAGACACACACACAAAAATACACATATTAACTTCAAAAAACACACAAAAGAGCAACAAACACTAACTGAATCTCTTTAGTGCATTGGGTAGAACGAATGAACACCGTTTGTTTCTGTGTACCTGTCAGTATTTATCAGATTGTACAAACTCAGCATAGTGATTAATTATGTGAAGCTGTTTCATAACAGACTGTGTTTATTCATCACTAAGTGCTGCTCACTGGCATTTCAGGTGATAATCTCAACCAAATAACGACGACTCCGTCACCGAGACTCAATCACACACGCGCGCACGCACGCACGCGCGCACGCACGCACGCACACACACACACACGCACACACACACACACACACACACACACACACACACACACACACACACACACACACACACACACACACACACACACACACACACACACACACACACACACACACACACACACACACACACACACACTAGTGTTGGTGTGTTTGTGCAGAACACTGTGACAGTTTGTTTGAAGTTCACTTTTTCCTCCAACTGCTCAGTTTTTCACCAAACAACACGTTTTAACGCACAAAGTACACAACACCGAAGAGAATAACTCGCCTTTCATTAATAAATATCACATTTCCATCACATTGCACTTTAAATATGAGGAACACTTCTACACAACTTTGTTTACCAAATGAGAAATATCATGAAAAGCCAACTTTTATATGATATATAAGTAGGAATGTCAGATAATAATGCTATCCATATTAGCATTAATAGAAGTTCGGTATCATAGGGCAGTGGCCCTCCCATCACAACAATTTATATGAACTTTTTGGGAAAAAATTAAAAAATGTACTATTCTTCAAACTTCGTTAAAATACCTATTGATAACTAATAATTTTAGAACAGTATTAAAGCTTCTTATTGATAAAGTGCATGACGTCACACCCTCCCTAGGGGGCGTGCCCCCCCAGTTTGGGAACCACTGGCATTGGGTACATTTCAATATTGGATTTTTAGTGGAAAATGAAATCTGATCAAAAAATGTCTGGATTGTAGATGTGAACTAACATTAGTTTGGTGGTACTACAAATCCTGCGTGTTTCCAAATCGGTAAATTAAATATCAAACAGTCTCACCTTATTGGTAAAAAGGAAAAAAGCAGAACTGGACGATATTATCAGCCAATAAAAACTAATATCGGTTCATATTTATACATTCTGCTTGCCTTAACGTTTGCGTTACTGAATTGGCTTTTTTATGGTGCGACAGCGCTAACTAGTGGTGGGAAAGAATATTGTTTGCATTTCCAGAATTGACCTTTCAATACGGGTCATTTCCTGTCAAAAACCAGAAGTTCCAGAGAGTTAATTCTGTGACCTAAAGCGATGTCTCTTAAACAGTGTTTATGATGCGTTTCAGTCATTTTACAAACTAATATAGATCGTTGTTCCCTGTATCGTACATATTTAACTAGCTACAGGCTAACCTCTACGCTAACGCCACTTTACTTGCTATTTTAATCGACTTGCACCACGTTACACACTATAACAAATGTTGTATGTTATGTTTGTTAAAAAGTTATTTTATGTTATTCCGTATTGTTAGTTTCACAGTAAACCTGGTTTGTTGTGTTTATCAAAATAAATAAAAAATTATTTTAATAAAAAATTATAATTTCAATCAAAAAAATAAATCACTTCAATCAGAAATAAATATTTTCAATCAAAGAAAAAAAGTGTATTTGAGACCCAAATATTTGCATTTGAACTCTTTTTTTTTTTTAACTTTAACTGAATTTTTTTTATTGAAAATTTAATATTTTTGATTGAAGTAATCTTTTTTGTATTTGGGCTATATGTGTAGTATATTGTTTTTATTATTATTCAATTTAAAAAAAATGCAAAATATTCAAATGCAAAAAAAAAAAAAAAAAAAAAAAAAATTTTTGCATTTGAACATTTTTTTTCTTTGAAATTTTTTTTTTTTGGATTGAATATTTTATCTTATTTTTTTGATTGAATAATAAAAACACAAATCTACCTCCATAGTTGTGGAGTTTTTATAACTGCTTGGATAATTATTCTGGATGACTACTGCTTTATAACAATAAATAAATGGAAGTTTGTCCATCACTGAAACTGAATGAGTTTTCTTAATTTATGTTTATTTGTGGAATACATCCAGTGGAACATCACAATAAAAGTAGGATTAATGTGTTATTTCCATGTAGAGACATATTCATATATTATAAATGTTAATAATATTGTGACCTAATATCAAGTATCTCAGATTTTCTATTTTAAATGTCAGAAAGTCCGACTCCAGGCGATTGGTTCCAGCGTCAGTGGTGAAGTCACATCCCATTTCCTCCTCCCAGTACAACCTGCTCATCCCATCACTGGAAATTACACTCATTCCTCTTTTGGTTCACAGAGGAAGCTCAATCTCCATGCTCAACAACCTGTGCAGTCGCTAGATATAAACATAGATATATATATACGTATACTGTATATACAGGCAAGGACGCAATCTTCAGATGGAGGTGTGCAGCGCTGAGTGTGGGGGGGTGGGGGGTGGAGGGGAATGTTTCCCAGTAATCTACACTGAAGCTGGAGAACACGCTGACCTTGAAGAGTTTAACCTGCCAATCACAGCGCGGCGGCTCCACTGAGGCAGAAAGCAGAGCCTCAGATGTGTCAGAGGAGCCCAGATGTACAGAATGATGAGGAGGGAAGTTATGGGAGCTTTACATCACCATGGAGATGAAAACAAATCAAAGATGAAGCAGCGATATGTTGAGAATGCTAAACCCTGACTTAGTTTATGTATCAGAGCTGAAGATTTACTGCTTTAGCATCATCATCATCATCATCATCATCATCATCATCATCATCATCATCATCATCGTGTTAATCAGAGTAAAGATTTCCACTCCTTCCTAGAAACCAGTCAAGTGTGTCAATGCTAATGCTAAAACTAAATTCTGTTGGGGATCTTATTTATATTATTTTTGATATCGTACCAATGCTCATACCAACTATGTAAACAAATAGGAAAGCTTCTTCTCAGAGTGACATACTAAGGCTAAAGCAAACTACATAAAAATGTAGGCAAGCTGCTAATGCTAACGCTACATATGTAACATTGTGTATGTCGGTAAGCTGCTTCTTAGAAATAGGTACGCAAACAAGTAGGCATGATGAAAAGTAACTATTGCGCACTACAGAACAACTATATCCTAGCTTTAAGATGCTAAAGCTCAGGTAGGTGGTGGTGGGGTGTGGGGTGGGGGCTTGGAGGAACACCAAAATACAGTAGGAAAATCATACAACTCTAAGCAACATAATAATAACATCATAATAATAATTTTGCCATCAAAAGCCTGGTCTCAGTGTTTTATAGAAGGAAATAAAATGCTGAGGCGTCACCAAAGCAACAATTCAGCTTTTTGTCAGAAATTGGCAATTTGTGTGAAACTTGCCTCTATTCAATCGCTGATTATAGAAGAACAAAACAAGCTAAAAATGTCTAATAAAAGTAGAGACTTTAATCTTTCAGAATCTGGTTTCAGATTTCAGATCGTCATAGAACAACATATTCTGTGGGTCTTTAAAAATCAGTCAAAATGTTCTAAAATGGTTGGCAGTGAATGAGTAAATGAGTAGGTAATCAGTCTGTCAGAGATAAATGCTAATGCTAACAATATAAAAGAGTAGGTAATGTGCCTGTCAAACAGGCATGCTAATGCTAACACTAACTGTATAAACAAGTAGGTAATCAGTCTGTCAGAGATAAATGCTAATGCTAACAATATAAAAGAGTAGGTAATGTGCCTGTCAAACAGGCATGCTAATGCTAACACTAACTATATAAACAAGTAGGTAATCAGTCTGTCAGAGATAAATGCTAATGCTAACAATATAAAGGAGTAGGTAATGTGCCTGTCAGACAGGCATGCTAATGCTAACACTAACTATATAAACAAGTAGGTACTGTAATCTGCCTGTCAGAGATACATACTAATGCCAACGATATAAAGGAGTACTTTATGTGCCTGTCAGACAGGCATGCTAATGCTAACACTAACTATATCAATGAATAGGTAATGTGCCTGTCAGAGTGACAAACTAAGGCTTCAGCAAACTATACAAAAACATAGGAAAGCTGCTAATGCTAACACTACAAATGTAACATTATGTTTGCATGTAAGCTGCTTCTTAGAGTGGTACGCTAAAACTAAAGCTAACTATAGGAAAGGTGGTTCTCAAAGCTAACTATGTAAACAAGTATGTAAGCTGCTTCTTTCTCAGAGAGGCATGCTAACAATAACTATAGCACACTACAGAACAACTATATCCTAGCTTTAAGATGCAAAAGCTCAGGTACTGCTGTTGGTTAACAATAAATGTTATTGGAGGTGCTTAAGATAAATATGTAGGTGAGCTGTTTCTCAGACATGCATGCTAATGCTAACTCCATAAACAATTAGTTAAGCTGCGGCTGCTTAAAAAGACATAGCAATGCTAATGCCAACTATATTAACAAGTAGGTAAGTGGCTTCTCAGAGAGGTATGCTAATGCTAACAGTAACTACTGTATATAAACGAGTAGGTAATCAGCCTGTCAGAGTGGAATGCTAATGCTAACTGTATAAACAGGTGGAATATTTTGGTCGTTCCAGATGAACGTGATTGTAAACATGATGGAGCTGAAAGGCATTTTAGTCTTTTTCTCAGACGTGAAACCAGGAAGTGAGCGGCGTCTCTTTGTGCCGGCGGCCCTAGCGTGTGCGAAGGTTGTGCATATGGCGCTGGCATGTGAGGCACTGGCATGTGCGGCCCTAGCGTGTGCGGTGGTGGTGTATGTGGCGCTGGCGTGTGCGGCCCTAGCATGTGCGAAGGTTGTGCGTACGACGCTGGCGTGTGCGGCGCTGGCGTGTGCTGTGTGACGCAGACTCAGCCTCTGAGCAAACCAAATTACGTTGATGAACAGATTCAGGCTTGTTTACTTCTCGTGTCAAGGTTCTCTGAAGAGGATGAGGAGGGTGTCAGTGATGAAGAGAACGGAACAGAAAAATGCTGATTCAGCTCCACTGCTCTGATTACTGAGAGCGTCTCATCTTCTGCTGCTGCTGCATGAAACCTGCACTTATTCCACTTGTATTAATTTTCACTCTGTCCTCGTGTGACCTGTCGCAGTAAAACACACACACTGTAAAAGGTAAACATTTTGCTCTCATACTATATGACAAACTACTGCTGAAAACCTTTGTGCGACTCCCAAAACACACAAAATGACTCAAAAATACAAAAAAAAATACAAAAATGAACCAACTGACAGAAAAATACACAAAATGAGTCGACATAAAAAAATACATAAAATGGCTAAATGACTACAGACACATAGGATGACAACGTAAACATACACAAAATGACAAAAAATACACAAAATGGCATCAAATACACAAAAAACGCCAACAAAATGTACAAAATGACACTCATAAAACACACACAATGACACAAAAAACAGCAACAAAATGTGCAAAATTACATCAAAAATATACAAAATAACTAAAAATCTACCAAGTGATTTCAGACACAAAACTAACACAGAAACTTTGGGCACATAGAACAACAATAAAAATACACATAATGACTCCAAATACATGAAAAAATAGCAACACAACACACAAAATCACATCAAAAATACACAAAATGACTTTTGTCAAACAAACGACAACAAAAACACAAAATGACATGAAAATACCTATGACAACGAAAATATACAAAACGCCTCAAAAAACACATAAGACAAAAAGACACAAAATAAAAAGTGAAATACACACAGAACCTTTGTTCAAGCCACGCCCCCTTGCTCACTCACATATGCTGTCCCTCAGAGCCACAGACTCAGTCTGATCTGATGCAGACATGATGAGTCGAGCCTCGAGCAGGAAATGTTTAGTGTGTCTGAACAGCTGTGGTTTGGGTTACGTATGATGAGAACAGATGTGTGTGTGTGTGTGTGTGTGTGTGTGTGTGTGTCTGTGTGTGTGTGTGCGGCTGGCAGACCGCCATTTGAGAGCAGGCTCCATCTTGACTAAGGATGACTGATTCTTATCTCACAGCCCGTTTTTCCCTACAATGGTTTATCATCTAGTGGAGGCCTGAACTGAGGGCGGCGTGCACGCCTGAGCTGAGCCTGAGCTGAGGGCGACGTGCACGCCTGAGGAACCAAACATAGCCCCGAGGATCTAACATGTGAGAAAATGTGGATATATCACCCAGCAGATACGGGGACATCATCAATATAAGGAGCGTTTATGTTTTCCTGAGGCGCTGCATGAAGAGTGAAATCAGGAGAATTGTTGACCTGTGAAACCAACAGGAGACGCTCAGGTTATCTGTAGCGTTTCTAATCCACTCAAACACACACACTTTAAAATGACAGAAAGTCATCAAACCTTTATACAGGAGTCTACTGGAAAAGACAGAAATACTGTCAAAATAAAAGACTGTGGCTGTAACCAAATGGGAGTATGGGCAAAAAAAACAAAGAAAAAAGTTATTGTGAGGTGCTTTGTTAAAGGAATCATCCACTGTTTTTACAAATATGGTCTGAAATCTTATAGATCTACTTATTGTAGATCTATGTCTAACAAAACACATTAATATGCTCCGTTTTCACTTTATTGCCTTTTAAAAATGTTACTACTTTACAGTTTTAGAGCCTGTGTTCCTCCATCTTGAAATCATGTGATTGATGATGTCACACGGCCCCACTGCCTGTAAACATCCCATTGTTTTCTGTTGGAGTGAAACATTCAGCCTGATTTTTACATCATTTAACAGCTTTTTAGATCATTTAGTAGATTTTTAAGTCAAAATAACAACTTGTGCTGCTTTTGGTTGCACTAAAGTTAAAGGTCTCAAGGTAATCGTCTTCTGTTCACCAAAAGAGGATAAAAACAGTTCTGACCCAAAATCTACCAAACCATTGTGGTTTGGTAGATTTTGATTAGATTAGATTTTTGATTTTCCATGATTATGGAAAACAAAATGGAAATAAAACATTATTTTGTTGTTTCAGATCATTTATTGTTTTCACTGATTCAGTCATAAACCAAAATACATTTAAATTGGAAAACATTGCTTCACGTGTCAAATATTGTTAGGCGATTAATTTAGATTAACCCAGATTAATTAATTAGAAAGTCTCTAATTCATTAGATACATTTTTTTAATGGAGTTCTACCAACTAATTTAAAAATAGGAATGTATTTTGTGCCAACCTGGAAGTAAATGTAATGATTTTCTCCTCTTGTTTTAACAGTTTAATTTATATTTTTTTTGTTTTTATTCTTATTAATTTACAATCGTTGATGCTAATTTGTCTCTTGTTGAATCCACTTCTCATGTGTTCCCGTCACTTAAACATCATCAAAGCCTTCACCATTTTTGATGATGTTTTAAAGCTTTTCCAAACATTCCTGAACATTTTTTATTTATTTTTTCAGTCCAGTGAAGCTGCCTGTGAACACAGCGTTTATTCCTGGAGGTGTGAAAATCCTGACGCGGATCTCAGAAATAACCGCGGCCCTGGGAGGTGCTCGGTTGCCGAGGCAACGGGCCCACAGAAAGCTACTTTGACGCAGGCTAATGATGGAGCTAAGCTAACGCGGCGAGCCTCACCTGTCGGTAGCAGGAAGCGTCAGATGGTCTGTCGCGTGTGTGTGTGTGTGTGTGTGTGTGTGTGAGGTGTTAATCCTCACACACGCTTCATTAGCAGCTCTGACGGTTGGAGTTTACGATGAAACGTTGCTTTTTTGAGCTCCTCAGATAAACTCTGTTTCACAACGAAACATCATTTTTAGGTGAAACACACCAACCATGAAGCTTTTGTTCAGAAAATACTTTGCAAAACTCATCCACAGTTTACAGCAAACCTTTGATGAAATGAAATCTAAATGATTGATAACTTCTAACTTATCAAGCAATAATGGCAGCTTTAATTCCTTTTTTTAATCAGTCTAATGTGACAGTTTAAGTCGATAACAACATTAATAAAGGTTTGTTAAAGTTTCATTTATTCATGCAACTTTTTTCAGGAAATTTACTTTGATCTCCTGATGTGTTTCGACTGTTAACTGTCAGTCTTCCTTTCATTTTCTGAACAATTAAAGCCCTTTTTTTTTTTACTCTTTTTCTGCAACTACACCAAACTTTCCATATTTTAACTTATTTTCATCACTTTTTCTTGCCATATTTTTGCTCCTTTTAATGCATTTTTGCTACATTTCTCCTATTTCTGACTATTCAATGCTTTTTCTGTAAATTATTTCCACTTTCAAGACATGTTCAGCACTTATAAACCCTTTCCACCACTTTTCCACCTAATGTCACATGTTGACACTTGAACCTCTTTTCGCCATATTTCATGCTTATTTTTGCCATTTTAACCACATTCCCCATTTGTCATGCCCATTATTTGCCAGTTTAAACTAATTGTTCCAATACTGACACTTTGAACCCTTTACCACTTTTTCTGTCCATTTTTGGCCACTTTAATTTGCAACTTTTAACCAATTTCTGTGGTTTTTAAACTCCCACTTTGCCACATTTTCCACCAATTTTGGTCACTTTGAACCCATTTTATTTCTGATTAAAACAAGGTTCTACAACAAGGCTGAAAAGGTTGAGAACCACTGCTATAAACTACCATCTGTGGGAACCAGAATCTAGTCACCATATAACATGATCACCAATGAAAGCAGAACACTTTTTGTTGCAGGACACGGACAAAAAGGTGAAGTTGGTCACTGAACATGTTCTTACACTGTGAGCCTTTGAGTTTGAGAAAGACAGAACATTTACCGTCTGGAATACGTGGAAAGACTGAAGAAAAAGGAATATGAAACGCTACACGACTGTCAAAACGGAGCTGTACCAGATGTGGAGGAGATGTTTTTCAAAGACATCGTTACATCTCTATTCGTCAGCTGAAAAGTAGCCGTAACATGAATAGTATTTGGCCACAAACAGCTGAGAATTGTTTTAAATGAAGCTAAATGAGTTCTCAGAGCAGATTAAAAGTAAGAGATTTTGTGTCAAATTGTGTTTATTTTCCAAACCTCCAACAACCGTGGTGTGTCCACTGCTGCTCTCTGCGTTTCCACGTGTGCTCATCATATCTCCCCCAGCCTTGACTGACCGCAATGTGTCTCCATGGCTTTTCCTCACACAGGCCAGAACAGCACCGTGGGGGTCGTGTGTGTGTGTGTGCGTGCGTGCGCGGGGGTCACAGCGACTCTTTGATGAGCTGTCGTCTTGTTAGCTTCTCCAGGCTAAAGCCTGATATATGCTACTTAGAGGTTCTCCCTCGACTGGGACGTAAAGAGTAAAATATACGACCTAAATGTGTTTAACCCTGAAGCACTCACTAAGAATAGAGAACATGGAACTGCCACCAAACTCTGAACATGCACTGATCTCCTGATTTCCTCTTTTTTCCACAATATTCTCCTTATTTTATTCATTTTAGTTTTTCCTAAATGAATTATTTGAAAGACTTTTAGAATGAAAATGTTAAAATGATAACAACCCATCACATGAAATGTCTTTTGAGTCATTTACATCAACGTTTAGCCGCAAACACTCTTAGACATGTGGGCGTGGCCTTATGGAGATTTCAACCAATCAGTGTTCACAGACCATGTTGCAGTCACATCAGCTCTACTCTGTGTATTTACGCTCCCATAGAGTCTGGAGCGGTTTCCATTACAGTTTTTCACAAAATAAATACAATTTCATTTCATAAATATTATTGTGCTTTGAACACATCAGTTGGGGCACGCCCCCTGATGGGAGGGCATGACGTCATGAGAATGGCCTTGGTGAACCTTAAGCATGAAAAATAGATCATGTTTTTTTACTTTTGCACTTCATTACTACAATACGTGATTATTTTTTATCCTTTTTTTAAATTCTTCAAAGGGTGGTGTAGCAGTAAAAGTGTGGGCAACACTGCATTAAACAATTATTGATCTTTCATAAAGTTTCCCAGCGTGTTTCCATGATATTTGGCTCCTTCAGTTCCCATAAATTAAAACAGTAAAAACCCAGATCGTTGATTTCCTACATTCAAACACGACTGAAGGTTGTGGATGTGGATCACATTAAAATATTGTCTTAGGATGTTTAAGACGGAACTAAGGAGAGAATATCAAAGTGTAGGTGTTTATTCTCAGACAGCAGATTACATCATCCTCCAATGGAGGTTACCAACATAAAAGCTTTGATGACGGGGTTGTTGATAAAGTCACGAGCTGTGTTTCCATTACAGTTTTTCACAAAATAAAAGCTGTATTTCTTAAGTTTGGACAAAGTCTCATGTCTCTTTGAACGTGTTTCCATTGAAGGTTGTTGTGGAACCCTCTGCATTCCTTTGTTGTTTCATATCTAATGTGTATAAAATAACAAGTATCTGGGTCTCCTCTTCTGTCCACTTGTTCCGTGTCATGTTTTCTCATAGAGAAGTGGTCATGTGACCCGGTACGTCAAATCATGTGACGTGTAATTGTGAAAAACTCTTTCCATTGAGCTTTAACGATACAATTTCATATTAAAACGTCTGAAAAACCTCCTCATGAAAGCGTGAAAACTTCAGCCATATTTGAGGTTTTTTTCCCATTGTTTCCATTACCAGATTTAATTAAACTATCTAGATTTGGCACATTTCATGGGTAATGGAAATGCAGCTTATGATGAAATCTCACTTCAATCAGATGTTTTAGTGCTTAGTCATCAGTTCCTCTGACATTATGATGTTATTCCTAAGAAGAAGATTTTGTTATTTTGTTATTTTAAAGGTCATTTGAATGAATTTGTTCATATTTGATTGTGTCTTTTTGTGGAATGTGGACCAAACCATTATAAAGCAGCTCTTTATTGGACTCATGGAGCATGTAATATATATATAAATATATATTAATGTTGGGCAAGTTAACGTGTTATCGCGTTAACGCAGTAATTAAGGCCCACAATTATTTTAATCAAGTATTAATGCAGTTTTTTTGTTTATATTTTATTTTGAAAGTCCGTTGCTCATTGGGTCGGATGTTGTTATGTCTGTATTAAATCTAGTCCAACATGGACTTCAAAGACTAAAAAGTCTGGGGTGTATTATGTTGTACTACTGTGTAAAGACAATTCTGCTCTTAATAATCACCCTGTTTGTTTGTTTTACAAGCCAAATGTTGTTGCACTTTTGTTCATACAGCAATACTTCTCAAATAAAAGTGTGCAATACACTAGGTTTTTAATTATGATTGTCTTTTGTGCACAGCAGTGTATAATGTGATTAATTGCGATAACATCTATATATGCTGTATATATAATAAAACAGGTTCTATGAAAGCTTTTGTTAATAATATAGATGATTTATTGCTGGGGGGGGTTAGTTCTGAGCTGAGATTGAACTTCTCCAGTTTTCAGACGTGTTTCCTTTCCATCACAGTTTGTTCCCGTCCTTTTAATCTCTCTGCGTCGCTGTTTAATTTCCTGCCTCCGTCGTTTGAATCAAATGTGAGGCCGTTGGATGAGGCTGTCGTTGGATGGGGCTGCTGTTGGATGAGGCTGTCGTTGGATGAGGCTGTCGTTGGATGAGGCTGCCGTTGGATGAGGCTGCCGTTGGATGAGGCTGCTGTTGGATGAGGCTGCCGTTGGATGAGGCTGCCGTTGGATGAGGCTGCCGTTGGATGAGGCTGCCGTTGGATGAGGCTGCCGTTGGATGAGGCTGCCGTTGGATGAGGCTGCCGTTGGATGAGGCTGTCGTTGGATGAGGCTGCCGTTGGATGAGGCTGCCGTTGGATGAGGCTGCCGTTGGATGAGGCTGACGTTGGATGAGGCTGCTGTTGGATGAGGCTGCTGTTGGATGAGGCTGCTGTTGGATGAGGCTGCCGTTGGATGAGGCTGCCGTTGGATGAGGCTGCCGTTGGATGAGGCTGCCGTTGGATGAGGCTGCCGTTGGATGAGGCTGCCGTTGGATGAGGCTGCCGTTGGATGAGGCTGCCGTTGGATGAGGCTGCAGTTGGATGAGGCTGTTGTTGCATGAGGCTGTTGTTGGATGAGGCTGCTGTTGGATGAGGCTGCTGTTGGATGAGGCTGCTGTTGGATGAGGCTGCTGTTGGATGAGGCTGCTGTTGGATGAGGCAGCCACCGATGCAGAGTTTGGTTTAGCTCACATGCTTTGAAGCCTCACCAACAAATAAGAAATAGAAATAAACTGTAGGGAGGGGAAACTTCTATCCCAGTGTGAGCCCCAAAAATGGAATTGATCAACATTCACGTTAGCGTTTAGAATTAGGGATGCACCGAAATGAAAAAGCCGAATAAAATATAAACGCTTGGCCGAATATCGAATATCAAATCTTTAATATTGATACTTAATTACAGTGAGTTACCATTTATTTGTTCTCGCAAGTTTTAAAAAAAAAGATATATTGTATTTCATACCATTTTGTATTTATACATTGCGATATCAGTAATTACAAATGTCACCTGTATATCATATTGTTTAGTATCAGTGAATCGTATCGTATCATCAGATCTATGGCGTTGAACACCCCTACTAAAAATGTTTATAGTTTTTTCACTGTAAAATGGAGGATGCGACTTATACATCAGTGCGTCGTATCTGTCAGTTTTTGCACCAGGTGAGACTTATTTGTGGATTTTACTGAAAACAATTTCATGCAATGCAACCATTCTCTGTATTTCCACCCTCGTACTTCACATATCTATACGTGTGTGGATAAACTCGCACTGATTGCTCTGTTTTTCTTTCAGCAGTTGTTGAAAAAGCAGACAAGCCCTGACACATCCCTGCAGGTCCCACAGCACAGCCTGGGGAATACTGTGGAGTAAACACAGCCGTGATGTTCGCTGTGGTCCCACAGACGCAGCAGAGCGGTGGTCGGCGTCTGCTTCGTTATCAGAGTTGGCTTTTCTGATCCCGTCTGATGGAAGTTTAGTGACGGAGCACGAGAAACGACTCCAATCAGTGTTCAAAGTTAGTCGGAGCAAAGCTTGAAGCTTTAAAGGGGAAGAAGTTAAACACTGAAAAGTACGAGTCATCAGTGGAAAACAGAAGAACTGTTCCACACTTGGACTTTGAAAGTGAAGTCCAGATAAACGCAGCGTGTTTAAAGCAGGAGTCGAGGGGCCACTCGGGTCCCTGAGAAAGCAGCGACTTCACTGCTTTGAAGCGGATTCCCTCGACTGCTGCTGCTGATTATTGGAGCCTCGTTTTGTGAATATTAGATCGCTCGCCTCCAGATCTCATTAAAGGAAGCAACAACAGGACGACGTCTGCATGGGGAATGAGACCAGAGGCTGTGGATTCACCATGTGACCAGGAACAACACGCCACTTTCACTAAATATAATCAGGCGCTTTGGTATGAAGGCGGCAAATTGGAGTTAAATTGTAGTTTGGGGCTCATTGGTAGAGCTTTGTGTTGATAATTTCTCTCACATACACACACACACACACACACACACACAGGTAGACAACTTTTATCACAGCCACAATAAGGTGTTTGATTGGAGGGTCACATGATCAACATTCATATCAGTATTTAGAATACTGAGCGATCTGAGCATTAATACAGCAAAGAACAAAAAGTTCTTATAGTAATTTTGTGTTTTTCTCTCATTCTGTGTATGTTTGTTGTTGTTTTCCTCGTTGTGAGGCATTTGGGCATTTCCGTAGTCCTTTTGTGTATTTTCCTGTAAAATATATGTTTTTTGGAATAATTATGTATTTGTGTGTGTCATTTTGCATTTTTTGGAATATTTCTGCAGTTGATTTGCTAGTACTGTGGGTTTGTGGAGTCATTTTTCATGTTTTTCTTTAGTTTTTGTTTACTTTTGTTGTAATTTTCTGCAATTTATTCATTTTGTGTAGTTTGTGTTTTTGGAGACTTTTCAGTGTTTTTCTCTTGTCTTTTACTGTATTTTCCTGCAATGTTATAATTCTTTGTATTTTTTTAATGTCTTTTTGTGTATTTTTCTGTCATTTTGTACATGTACTTTTGGGGCCGCATAAAATTAGACCGAGGGCCGCTTGTGGCCCCCGGGCCGCCAACTGCCTATGTCTGCTCTAGTACCTTCAGTCAGGCGAGGGTCTCCTGGACGTTCCACTTCTCTGAACAGGAAGATCACTGAAACAGAAGAAATGAGTCTTTAACATACAAATGATAAAGATTAGGGGTGTAACACAATAGTAATAATAATAATATAAGATACAATATAGGGCTCACAATACAAAATAGTCACGATACAATATGTAAAAAAATTTAAAAGAAAATTCCTAATGAAAATAACAAATCTTTGTTGATGAAAAACTGTTTGACTGAAATAGTGTGAGACAGTGTGGGAGTGTTTTGCTTCACAAATAAAGAATGAAAACAAATATAACAATATAACTATTTTTATGATTAAGTCAACAATGTTGATTGTGGCATTAAAAGTTTTTAACAACGTAACTCCGACTCCCGCGGCCAATGCCCATTTTGTATCGCCATTTTTTAAATTTATTTACATTCCTAATAAAGATACACCATAGGGATTCTTTCCAAACAACAATTCATTTTTTTTTTTTACTTTTAAAGCCAAAAAAACGCCCATAAATTTGTCAAGGCACATTTGAAATAACGCATCTGTTTAACTGTAAATATGACAACTGCAAAATTCAGAATTGGTCCGAAAACTGACTGAAATGACAGAATTCCCATTCAAAAACCAAAATGGCAATTTTGTTATTATTATTACATTATTTTAAACAATATCACACATTTACAGGCAATTTTTCTCCATAAACGCGTCAACAATGAGACCAAAATGTCAACGTTTCGCTAAGAAATCTGATATGATGAAGTGAACTCCCTCCATGGAAACATCTACATGACACGGACTAAACTGTCACATGCATGTTTTATCACAATATCACACATTTCCATGATAATCATTTTCATTAACGTTTTAGAAAATCTTGCAAAAAAAAAAATGAATCCGTCTTGTTTTTATTGCTTGTGTAGAAATATGAAATGTATAACAATAGCTAAAGGTGTGACCTGATACAAGGTTTTCACTTCGGATACAATAGTGTAACTTTGAGCATTGGTTGATGCGATATCGATACAATATTAGCGTGAATAATGCGTACTTTTATGACTTATTTTGTCATGTGGAATGTTAGAAAAGATTTAATCGAGTGGCGTTACTTCATCAGTGAGATGTTAGTCAGGTATGAACCCAGCAGGTCTCTCAGATCTATGGACACAGGTCAGATAGTGGAGACCAGAGCTCACAGTAACCATGGTGATGCTGCTTTTAGTTGTTATGCTGCAAAGAAGTGGAACAAACTGCTGATTTTAATGTTCTTATTGATTTTTAAACTGTTAAATGTACTGAACATTGAAATGCAGCCTGAGCTTCTCTTGTGGTCATCTTTCCTGAAGTCTGGACTAAAGAACAAACTCCTGTGAATCGATCCCTCGCAGAGAAGAAGAGGTAATCAAATGAAACAGGAAGTCTGCTCTCCTGAATGGCACAAACACCATATTAAGGTTGCTCGGTTTGATCTCCACATCTATTTAATAAGAAGAAGCCGAGGGAGCGATGTTTAACGAACAATGGTGCCAGGCTTTGTTTAGCCGCACAGACACAGAGCCAATATCCTGTATGGGGATATTACTGCGGGGACGGAAAGCTTTCCATCATCTGCGGCCGTTTTCATCCTTTTTCTTCCCGCGAGTCATGAGAAGGCCAGTTTTTGGGCTCGTGGTGAGGCTGAGAGCAGCTCCAGCCAAACCCTCACAGAGAACAATGAGTGGTGCTGGACTGGACATTTGCACCTCCATTAAAGCCAATGCAACAGTTATTACTGAGGCAGCTTTGAAGAGAACGAAGGAAACGTTGGCTCGTAAGAAGAAGCATGAGTCGTTGCTATCAAGACTAGTATGATACACTGTTGATAGGGCTGGGCGATATTTCCATGTCACCAAATATCGCCAAAAATAGAAATCTTGATATATCTTGAATGTCGATATATTGCCCAGGCTTAAGTAGTGATGTGTAATATTATTCATTTATCATTTTTTTTAAAGACATAGCCAATATCTTTATATTCAATAGCCCTTATATTAATGATCCTTATAATAAATATATCCTTACATAAAATAGTTCAGACCGCTCAGGTTAAGTTTTGTTTTGTCACAAAAAGGACAAAAAGTT
Organism: Gouania willdenowi; assembly: GCF_900634775.1. Classification (NCBI taxonomy): domain Eukaryota; kingdom Metazoa; phylum Chordata; class Actinopteri; order Blenniiformes; family Gobiesocidae; genus Gouania; species Gouania willdenowi. The sequence continues at coordinate 2,911,137 of NC_041049.1, forward strand.
TCAAAACATGATTTTGATCAAATCTAACAAACAAAATAAGCTTTACGTAAGCGACAAAACAAGTCAGATAGAACAACGCTAGGGATGCTGAGTTTGTCTCTACAAAAGACAGTTTGAATCCAAATTCTAAAAAAAAATGACAAATAAAAGGTTTCCTTTCAATCTTAATATTAAAGTTAATACACATTAAACAACTCAAATACCAATACAAAATAAATCAAATAAGCCCATATTATGTTTAATAATCATAATCGATCAATCAATAATCTTGCACGTAATTGATATTGCTTTATTCAGCAGTAATTGTCAACTTTAATTAACTGTAATAGCTGATTTCTTAATTTGTAAATGTAAAAACCTTTTAATTAAAAACCACTGTTGGATATAAACTTGTGTCTGGGTCAAATACGTGTGTGTGTGTTAATCACTTCCTCCTTCATGTTTTAAATCTGACAATCAGAAATGTCTTGCGTAAAATAAAATAGAGCACATGGCTGAAAAGAAGAAGCTTTGCTCCACGCAAAGAGAGGATAACAACTACTGGATCAAATGCTGAGAAAAACTACAATCTGGGCTGGAGTTGGCCGACCCTGTCCCTGTTGGTCTTTGTGCCTTGAGAAAGGGTTTGTACTCCAGACCACAGCTGTAGCTGCGTTACCATTACCCTTGGAAATGCACAAATTCTAAATATCTCAATAAAAATTGGTGATGGAAACACCTGAATTTAGAAAAACAAACACTCAAATATCACTAAAAAGTTTTGACTCTATCATGAGGAGGAATTTCAGACATTTCGATATTAAAATGTGTCACTAAAGTGCAATGGTGCAAATACACGTCACAGGACATGACGTACCTGGTCACATGACCATTTCTCCGAGTAAACATGTAAACACGTGTGGACAGAAGAAGAGATGAGGTCATTTATTAGCGTTAATACTTTATAATGATTACTGCCACATTAGACGTGAAACAACACAGGAATGTGTTCTAAGGAGGTTTGGAGCGTCCATCTTCCTACAGAAAAGTCTCACGGGATGAGATTTCACCAGAGCTACCAGGATATAAAACAACCTGCTATGGAAACACGCTCAAAGAGACATTAGACTTTATCAACATTTAGAAATAATGCTTTTATTTAGCAAAACTCTGTAATGGAAACCCAGCTTGTGTTAGACGAGAGCCTGTTTTCCTGTTGATTCATGTTTGTTTAAAATGTGTTAATAAACGACTGATAAACCTCTGACTCTGTAGATGTTCCAACCTGAGAAACATCAGAGAGACAGAGTAGACTCACTCTATTCTAACAGTAGTTTGGTACATTTTATGACGTAGAGTTTTTTAACACTTTTTAAATTACATTTGAAATACAGCTTGTTTAACTATAAAGTTTATAACTGAACGTGTCTTTCACAGCTTCATATTCCTTCCAAAAAACGCTGTTATTTTTGAGTGTTTTCATGCAAAGTGTGCAGAATAATGACCCAAACGTGTTCTCCTGATGTTATTGTCATGATTTTATGATGGCGAGGTTGAAAAAAGGTCACTTTTAATCACTTGGTGAGAAGTTTTGGCTTTAAACGTGTATGGAGGAAAGCAGACTGAAGTTATTGTTGAATTATCTTTTGCGGCACGTTTGAAGAGAAGCTGGACGGAGACTCTCGCCTCTGTCTGCCTGGAGGATAATTAAATCTTTTGTTTGCTTTGTTTTTTCCTTGCAGGGCGAAAAAGGACGAGTCTTTGCTGTCAGTTACTGTATGATCTGCTGTTCCGGTCGGGCCTGGCCTGTCACTCAACATTTCTCCTTCTCTACATCAAAGCGCTCCATAATCAGGGCCGCTACAGATGCTGGGAACCGAGGGGGAGGGAGGGACAGAGGGAGAAAGAAACAGCCTGATGTGTTGTGCTGCTAATTATGCAGCATGAGATGTCTCTTTGTCAACGGCTCCAACTGCGTGACATTTGACAATAAATCGTGTTTTTCCACTGAGAGCAACAACTGAAACTGAGACGAGAAATACTCATGTGACAGGAATATAGGAAGGAGGCGTATCCGAGTCTCACTGATCATGGAGATTATTTAAACGTGAAGCGTGTTCGCTCCTCGTAGCAACACCAGTGTGTCAAATACTCTTTCCTGTCATTTCTTAAACTCACCAGATAATCTGCTACATTCCTGGTCTTACAGTTAGGAGCTGAAACCCTCCACTGAGATGTTGGTCCATGTTGAGATGACATCACAGAGTAGATCCACATTTATGATGTGAACATCCCAAATACAGGGACTTTCAGAGGTTGTTTATCATATTTCCCTACATAACTGACTTTACTGCTATCACGCTTCATGCAATCGTAGCAAACAAGCTAAATCAGCTTAATAGTCAACTACTTTCATTCATTTATATCCTTCAGATGACTTACAGAGCTGGGAGGGTTACACCGAAGTCACGCAAGAAACTTGACATGTCCGTTTGCTAGACTTCCCGTTTTACAGGAAATATACGATGGAAATGTGTGACATGGTCCACAAACAAGGAAGTGAGGGATTGGACAAAGACTAGGAGAAAAAAAAAACTGAACAAGAACCTTGAGAATCCAAGGAAACAGACATCAATGGGCTACAGGAAGTAAAGAAACTTAAACTAAAGAGTTCAGGAATATTCTGGTTAGAAAGTGGAGTTTTATGGAGGAAACAAACAGTTTCATCCTAAACATTAACACAAACGGTCTCATTGGCAACTGATCCAACACTAGCACTCAGCGTGGATCAAAACAGGGATTTAGTAAACATTGGTGTTCCTGGGTAAATGAAATGTGGACGTGGTCTAGTGGAGCTGAACGCCCTTGAAGTTGTTCTCCATTCAGATGATGACAGTCATCACTAACCTCAGCTTCTCCTGTGGATCATTCAGTCTTTACTGCTTTAATCAGACTCTTTGCCATGATGCAGCACACAGTGAGTCACTGACTCTACAAATATACTCTATGAACCCTACGGAGGGGCTTGATTGTAGCTTATAAACCAACCCTACGGAACATAAAATGTCCAATATGACAAAAACGCTGGTTACAAGAATATGATTGTCCAATATGACAAAAGAATGTCTATTAACAACAAAAATGTGCGATATGACAAAGATGTTTGTTTTGGAAAAATGTTTCCTCAACAGAAAGAATGTGTGCTACGACAAACATTTCCATTATGACAGAAATACACATAAGCACAAATGACAAATAAGACAAAAATCGCCCGTTAACACCAAAATTGTCAGTTGTAAAAAAAATATGCATTGCATCAATATGTTTGTTGCAAAAAAAAATGTGCATTATGACAACGGCCGTTATTCAAACTAAGTGTGTACGGACAAAATAGATTGTTCTCGTAAGGAACTATTTTTCTCGTAACAATGTCTGTTGACAAATAACTTTCCATAATGATGAATGTGCATTACACCAATAAGTTAGTTACAACAACAATGTGTATTACGACAAAACTGTTATGAGAACGGCCATTACTCAAACTATGTGTGTTCGTACAAAATAGTTGGTTATAAAACAAAAGTGTGTTACGACGTCAAAAAAGTCAACAAATCTACAGACGTACAACAAACAACGAGAAGTGTATCAACAAAACAGTTTGTTCTAAGAAAATGTTTCCTTCCAAGAACAATGAAATAACATTGTGAGGTAACAGAAAAGAAAAGATTTTACACAAAAAAAATTATTCAAATCGTATAACACAAAAATGTCCCTTACCAAAATTATGGGTACAAACAAAAATGTGAGTTACGAGAAAAATGTACATGTCCAAAAACAAATAAAAATGTCTCTAAGGGAAATTTTATCTGTATGAATGAAATAGTCTGTTACGACAAAATAAGATAAATAAACTATCGACAGACTAAGAAACGTTCTGTTCTGACTCTAAGGTTTGACAGTTGAAAAAGAATCTGAGTAGCGCCCCCTACATGGGGCCAGAGTACTGCCTAACGCACTTTTTATCGTTAATCAGCTAGATTTAACACGTTACACATATTTAAACACATTATCTAGATGAAGTATTAACGTCAGGGCGTCAAACATGACAACACAGAAAACCTTCAAATGTATTTTAGTATTAGATGATGTGCTCTGCCTCTCCTCTATGGATTCTGAACAACCTGAAGTCTGACGTGTTTGATTGGAGTCGACAGGCGTGACTGAGCGACGTGTGACACTGAGTGGACCTCTAACCTCTGCAGTCAGGACCTGGCCCTCCATCAAACCCTCGTCAGCCTGCTCTGAGCCACTGCTCACACTCTGATAAAAACATATATGATGCAACCTACAGGCTGAAAGAATCATTACCATAATAACGTTGTTTTAGAATAAAATAAAAATTAGCATATATTGTCGCGCTTACTAATAAAATAATCCAATTAATCAAAAAAAAAAAAAAAACTAAAAAAGTTAATTTAAAAAAAAAAAAAATCTAAAAAAAAAACAGTGGTTCTCAAACTTTTTGAACTTTTTTTCTGAACTCAAGTACCCTCTTTGTCCGACTACAACATTTTGCTGAGATAACTATGAATAAACAACTATAGATCATAATGATGAATGAAAAACATTTATTTTGTAAATAAGTGGAATGAAACAGTATTTAGTGCTTCTTGAACAGATATATTTCTAGAGTTTTTATTGTTTATGGTCATCTCCCACCTGGTGTGGGACCAAGAATGACTCGTATTTTTAGTTCATGTTCTAATCAGATTAATTCCATCATCAATATTATTATTTTTATCATTTTCAACTAAAAATAAACATTACAAAACCCCATATTTTTAATGCTTTCATTTCATTTTTTAATTCTAATTACAGATGATATTGTTTCCTCTGCCCACAGTAACATGCAAATAACTGTAAATAACCAAATTAGCCTTGTTAGCGTGTTAGCGCAGCAGGCACTCAAGATGGAGGCTCATTAGGAATGTGGCGTAATGAGGCCTTGGCAGAGGAGCGCCACCTTTCTGATGTTAATGTGAGCATTGTGGACGCGCGCAGATGGCACATGAAAAGATGACCTCGATGAGCCCGAGTCTTCCTGCCAACGCTGACTTTACCAGCCACCGACAAACGGTTGCTAGGAGACGATTGCTGAGTCGGCACGGGCTGGACGGCGTCAGTGAGTTAGAAGGTCGCAAGTTACATTCACACATTAAGTTTAACATTTTTTTCCTTTCAAGGTTAAACAAAATAATTTCATTGTTGTTTAAAAATGAGCTTCATAGAGTCTGAGATCCATCGTCATGATCAGCAGCAAAGCATCATGGGATGATTAACATGTAGCGGGACAGCAGCTTTGGAAAAACATTTTCTATTTGTCATGCTCAAGGTTCAGGAAGGCCATTCTAGCGCCCTCCCCTGTCATGATGTCACGCCCCCGCACCGCCATTTTGGGAACCACAGTTTTTTTTTTTGTTTTTTTTAATTGCATACGTTATATCTGGTAGGGCTGTCACTTTAATGCCTTAATTGCGATTAACTAATTAAAGGAAAAAATAAGGTGCAAAAAAAAACAAAACGTTCCTGGTATACCCATAATGCTGATGCACAGACTACAATACAAAACGGGAGAATACCGAGCTTCTCAACTTTGTTTGCATTAATTTTGACTTCTACTACTTCAATGCTAAACATGTAGCGGCTACCACCTCAATGCTAAACATGTAGCGGCTACCACCTCAATGCTAAACATATAGAGGTTACCACCTAGTGCAGCTAGTAGACAGTGCTATGCTAAACGCTGAGAGCACACCGTGTTGCACAGCACTAATTTCTGGGTTTTTTTTCTGCAATCATGAAATTAAGTAATAAGGATACACCGATTGATCAGCAGTCGGCTGATCTTTGCTTATGAAACCGATCCGTCCACCGATCTTTTCCTCAGCAAAGGTCTTGAAGTCAATAGGCCCCACCCACCAGGTCATGTGCTCACGTGCATGCATCTGGTTAACAACAACAGTCACCCGTAAAACAGTTAGCCTAGCATGTTGGCAGTACTGCACAAAGAAGAGAGCAATTTGTAATTTGTGTAATTATGTGTAAATAAGTCATGGTGGGGTTGCAAACAAAACGCTACCTCATTCACCATTTAAGTTCATGGCACTGGACATGAATAAAAACCTTCCTCTAATGAATACGTTTGTTAGTATTACATTTAACTTTGAATATTACTTTTCTTTTTGTACCAGCAACACACAAAACGACAACAAAGACACACTGAGACAAAAACACACAAGATCACTGTAAAATACACAAAAATAACAGAGAAACAACAAAACGACAATAAAAAACAACCAAACGACATCAAAAAAACACACACAGAATATTTAAAATAATACTAACATCACATAACATCGACAAACTATACAAATAAATCTATTCAGGAAGCCTAAATCATGTTTCATTCCACTTATTTCCATAATTAGATTCTGAGCAAAATGTTTTTGTAGGTCAAAGAGGGTTTTTGAACGAAAATAGTTTGAGAACCACTGATCTAGTGGACTGAGGACTTCCAGGGATTATAATGGGGCTTCCATACGCACTGATCCAGTGTTTTTGCCTAAATGCACAGATTTCCTTCCACACGTAGTCAATATCTCACTCAGTTATTAAAGTGTGAAAGCACAGCCTCAGCCGACGTCTACGCCCTGAGGAGAACATCTCACCGGCCGAGTCTAACGTCTGTGTTTGCCCTCGTTTCTAAAGGACCAACACCTCTGACATCACACACACACACACACAGACACACACACACACACACACACACACACACACACACACACACACACACACACACACACACACACACACACACACACACACACACACACACACACACACACACACACACACACACACACACACCTCTCAGTCTTTTGCAGAGTGAGGAAAAGAAGCGTTTTTCATAATCAGCTCTTCTCTAAGGTGACCCGTCTAATGAGTGTCTGTGACATTCACTTTTTACGGCTGCTCGTTTCTGTCATATTTTCCGTATTCAAGGCACTCACAGGTAGTTAAATACAGTCTCATAGCTTGGATAATCTACTGATAAGGTTACTTTGTTCAACTAATTGTATTTAACACAGTACAGAAAGGGCGTCCGATTGTCGACGTATAAGGAAAACTGACAGGAATCACAAAATTACCTTCCTGAAATGGTAGAACATTTCCAATTTACACCATATTTTCCCTTGAAACGGTTGGTTAAAAGTGCAGCAAGTGTTAGGACGAGATACACATACAGACTTGTCAAATATAACACCACAATGTCATGCTCAGTCTTGTGAGATTTGAGCTTACGGTTATGAAAATAGTAAAAAAAAATGTGATATTTATTAATCTTTATTAAGCATTTGTGGCCTGATTTTGGGACATTTGATTTCTAAATAATATAACAGATCTTTATAACTGTTTAGAAGCAATATATGCACATCTTCTATCTATTAAGCAAGTAATCTCTGTCTGTGGCTCAAATATCTCTGCGGTTCAGGGACAGACAGAGCTGAGACTTTCAACATGGCTGCTGCTTGGTTCAAGGGTATGCAACGTGTGATTCAGCTCAATGTTGACAAGTAGTCATTTTAACTCAGAATAAGTTGAAAGCTGCGTAGAATCTACAGGAGTGACTGAACAAAGGGCTTTTAGAAATGACTAAAGAGGGTCTAACATCCTAACGTAAATATTGACCAGCAGGTGTCCTCAGTGAGCAGCGTTTGTAACTAAGGTGAGTAATAATAAACATTTGTGTGTGTGTGTATAATTCAGAATTAAATTTGCATTACAAATTGAGTGTTTACAAGGTCATTTTTAAAGAGGATTTAACTTTTATTCTGAATTAAAGCTCCCATGTAAACAATCCATGAAAAAGCTACTTAACCTCCCACTTTTCTATAGCAACACACACTTCTACGAGCACTGCACTAGTTAAAACAATAAAACACCAACAGAGAATATATGAATTAATAAAATAATTCAAACTGAAGATCTAAGCATTCAAATGGTTCATAGGAATTGAATAGAAGAAGAGAATCATTTTATTGTCATTGCACAAAAAAAAATTAAATTGCACATGCCCCTCCCAACAACATTCGGGTACACTTCAAAGATTCAAGCTAAACAAACACAGTTATCATAAAAACATCATAAGGTACAGTAAAAGTCTGTCTGGTTTGGATCTACAACCAAACTAGACAAACACAGACTACAACGGATAATCAGGACTGCAGAAAAGATCATTGGTGTTGATCTGCCCTCCATCCAAGACTTATACCTGTCCAGGCTCAGGAAACGGGCAGGTAACATCACTGCAGACCCCTCACACCCTGCACACAATCTGTTCAAACTCCTCCCCTCAGGCAGACGCTACAGATCACTGTACGCCAAAACTTCCCGCCATAAAAACAGATTCTTCCCCCAGGCTGTCACTGTGATCAACACTAAACAGTCAAAGAGTGTCAGACCTGGTTCTGTGAAATAACCCTGGAACTAAACCCGTAACAACCCTGGATCAATCTGTCACTGAGAATGTTCATGTACATACTATTCAATTTAAATGTTCACCTGCACTATTATCTTATTATTATTATTACTAGTGTTATTTATTATTATTATTTATTATCTTTACTTGTTATTGTTATCTTGTTATATTTTTGTATTTAGTTTTACACATATTAGTCTAACTACTGTTTATATTTATGTTTATATTTTTTTCCAGTTAATTGTTATTATTTAATGTTTACACTATTGGAGAGAGCACAGTTTTCTCCATTACCGATTTGCCCAAGTACATGACCCAGAAGTGTTGCAGAGCTAAAGATATCTCTGAATGTGTAACGCTTCACTTCCGGGTCACGTACTTTGGCAAATCGGTGATGAAAAAAACGAATAAAGGTGTTCGTTTTCCATTTTTTGTTTTCTGTACCGAAGCAAAAGAGCTTGAATTTGAAAAAACAAGACGTTTTCCATTTTTTCATTTTGATTTTGGAAACAAATATGAAATAATGAGTGTTTTTTTTTTTTTTCGTTTTTCATGTTTTTGTTACGTAATGAAAAACAAATGAACGAATGACAAACGGATTGAGGGCCATTATGTCTTTGGTGTTCTTGAGCAAAATATGACTTACCTTCACGCAATATGACTCGGAATAGAAATAGTTTTATGATACGGACTAAAACCCTCACCCACATGTTTTGGGACAATATCACACATTTTTACTATATTTTTCAGCCACGGTTGCCCCTAAAAAAGCTAATAAATGCAGTACTATGGTTTAACTAGTTAGTAATCTTTTCAAAAATGCAGTTTTTTGGTTGCTTCGTGTGTTATAGGGTAGAAAATCCCAAGCAGAGCAAATCTAAGGTAACGTTTTCGAGACACCGTGCACGTCTATGGCCTTAGAAACGTCTGTTGCTGATCAGTCTGAGTCCAGCTCGACAGACGCTGCTCTGTGTTGTGACGGAGGGAGACGTGAGGAGTTCAGGACACGGTGGTTGTGCTGTACGTCAGTGAGGCTACATCAGACTCTTTTAATCACGTTAATTTGATGAGAACATGTAGCAGAGGACGGAGGATTGAATTAGTCTGTGGATGGAGCTCTGCAAACATCAGACTTCTTCTATAATGTTTTTACATCATTTTACATGTTTGATTTTAGATATTTTGTTTATAAAATTGTTGTTTTGTTACCTATAAATGCATCACATTTGTTGTTTTTTTAATAATAGTGTTCAAAATGTGTTTAATGGGTTAATAAGTAAATTACTTTAATTACTTAATTACTCAGGTACTTCGTTATCTACTTTGTGTGTTACTTTGTTAGTTACAAAGTGAATTATTTCGTTAGTTATTCAGTTACTTATTTACTTAGAGAGTTAGGTATTTTGTTAGTTAATGACTTAGTGAGTTAAGTTAGTTTGTTACATAATTACTAAGTTGATTTCTTACGTAGTTGGATATTTAGTTAGTTGGTTTAGTTACTTATTATTTTGCATTTGCAACAATTTCTATATCTGTGGGTAAATCCTGGACTAACCATAGGAAACAAAGTGGGAGGAGTTACGGAATAATGTTGAGTTCTGATTATGCTATTTCACATTTTACGTAATTAATGTTATTGACTGTAATGTCTTAATTCAACGATCCGATCAATGACGTCATTGTCGTGAGTAAACTTTCTGTAGATGCTCCCATTGCATTGATTTATCATCTCATATACACTCATTTATAGGTAAAAACCTATGAGCAAATAGAGAAAATGTCGATCGGTTGAAGCGCAACGAAGCACTTGTTTTGTTTATTCATGTTAAAAGGGAAAGTCCGAGAGCAATGCACTACCGTTTACTTTCACTTTCATACTGAAGACTTCTGTCCGTTTCAGGGTGGTGGTGGACACAAAAGTGTGCGAGCGTGTGTGTGTGTGTGTGTGTGTGTGTGTGTGTGTGTGCGCCCCACCTACGCTGTGCATCTGTGATTACGAATTATAAACAATAGCAGGTTTAGCGATGCCTCAGTCAGTAAATGTGTGTTTGCTACTAATGCTAATGCTAATGAAGGCTTCACGTAGTTCCAGTGTGGTCTGCCTCCACAGCTTCATCTCTTATAGTTGAAACAGCTGCTGTTCAGAGACTAAATGAAATGGTTTAGCTCACATTTACACCTGAAAGTCGGTCTGCGTCGCATTTTTAAAAAGTGGAGCCATGACGCTCTTGCCCATATAATGTTATGTTCAGGTCCTGATGGAAATTCTTCATTCCTTCCACTCCCTCACAGTCACATGGCTGCGTTTAGGTCCAGAAATATGGAACCGTTTGATTTTCTGTGAATCTGTATCAGGTAGTACAAAAGGAAATTTGTTCAGTACCTAAAAAAAGCACAACCTGAATTCATGTGATCGGTGATTGTTTTTTTTTTTTAAACTCACTGATCGGCCCAAAAATCCTGATCGTGTAAATCCTGGCTGAGTTACTATAATAAGGTAGTAGTATCTATCTACATATAAATAAAGCAAGGAACCTCTGTCTGTCTCTGTCTGTCACATCATCTGGGAAAGGTCTGTTTAAATTCTGTTTATTTGTTTATTTGAGCAGTTAAAGTTCTGCTCAAAAGGAGTGGGCCGAAGCAAGAGCTTATAAGCGCCCACCCCCGAGATCATTACAATGAAAATAACATATCACACAGTACAAGGGAACAAATTACAAGGAATAAAGTACAAGAGCACAGGAACACAGCATGCACACAACACACAACATGTCCGTTTGTGATTTAACCTTAGACATTATCAGTGATACAGTTAGAACATCATGATCATTGATTGTGATTTTACCTCTTTAGCAGGTCTCTACTGCTCATTAGGAACGTTTTATTAAAAATATAAATTAGCTGTAAATGGATTTTAAAAATAAAATAAAATAATTGCAAATCTGACTAATTATTCACTATTAATACATGCTGTGCAATCACATACATTGAATATTCCTATATCCACACACATCCAAAAATATATACACCATTTGATGTTAATAAATAAAAAAAAAATATCTTACGAAAATATAGTTAAACAAAAGATATATAAACTCTGTTTAATTAGACCCACACATAGTTAACATAAATACATACATATCTCATATCTGATTAGCATGTCTGACTCTTGATCCTCTTACAGCTCATCCTAAATTCATCCTGTCTGATGATGGACCACAAGTTTACTACAGTTATGTGAAAAAGAAACTTCCAGATAATCCAGAGAGATTATCTATATTTTAGGAAAACAGCGTTTCAGTTCAGGCAGATTTTACTTTGAGGTTCAATGATGAATGATCAGTGTCATGATGAAGCCTCTCCAACAATGGTTCTCTGAGAGTTCTCCCACCTTTGGGATCCAAGAACTTTTAGAGGGAGAACATTTACTGAGGACTTCCTCATGATCCTCACACTGGTTACATAATACTTACAGACAAATCAAACAATCCTGGCTGGTTCCTGATCACCTCTGGGAATGAAATGATGTCATATTTGGCATTTGTTTTTCTTTTTAAATATCACAAAATTGTTGAATTTAACAAACATGTCTTATAAATAGTTAAAAGTTGTTAGTGGCTAGTCAAACTGGAACATGGATTTTCTATGAAATGCAATGAAAATAAACGATTGCATTGAAAAATGAAGTGTTGCATGTTTAAACTTCAACATTTCTTAATGGTATAGTTAGTAGACAAAACACATTAAATAAAATACTTTCGGTCGGGGAAGCTACGATGTTCAGTCTTGGTCTTTGTTTTTCTGATTTGTCCGCTACTTTTAGTAAAAAGAATAAATTTTGGGGAGTTACTCGTGGGATAGCTTTGGCCCACATGCCGCATGTTGGACACCACTGCTCACCAGATGAGACCATGAATGATAATGACCCTTACTGGCATACAAACGTCTGTATGTTTAAATGCACACTTACAGTAGTAGAGGGACATGTGATCGTTAGTGTGTTGGGATTATATCGAGCATATCATCAATGTCAGTCAATCCTCTCATCCCGCGATGCTCAATTGTCTCCGTTAATTGGAACTAAACGTCCATAGGAAATGCCAAAACGAGGACTGTAATTTCCCGCCACACTAACACTACATTCATTATCGGCAGCGGGTAAACAAACGTCGTGGCCATGCTCGGTCTCTGCTCACCACTTGAGAGCTGATCTCTTCTTCCATTTGCATTTGAGTAAATTATAAGAAGCAATTAGCATTGCGCTAACAGAGGCCTGTGCAGTGGAAACTAATTAACCCCCAGTGAACAGGCAACCAGCCACTGTCACAGAGCTCCCAGTCTATCAGAGGTGATGAGCTCCCAGTGTCACCACCGTAGATCTGTGCCGAGCTTCCAGCAGAGATGTACATGTGTTACATAAGGAGGAGTCTGTAGCATCACATGGACCAGTCTGGGCTGCACGGAGCTGATGATGATGATGCCTTCGTAATGTAAATGGCTTGATTAAAAAGTGAGAATAAGCCTAAGCTTAAGCTTATTCTCTTTATTAGAGAATAAGCTAATAAACCCTCGACACTAATTAATGTGACTTTCATGGTGTTGACACAACAATCCACATGTTGGCCTTCAGAGTGGATTCAAGAGGGAACGCCTCTAATATATAGATCTATCTATCAAGTATCTATCTATCTATCAAGTATGTATAACTATCTACTGTATCTATCTATCTATCTATCTATCTATCTATCTATCTATCTATCTATCTATCTATCCATCTATATCTATCCATCTATCTATCTATGATGATCTATCTATCTATGATGATCTATCTACTGATGATGATGCATGCGTAATGTAAAATGATTAAAAAGTGAGAATAAGCTAATAAACCCTCAACACTAATTAATGTGACTTTCATGGTGTTGACACAACAATCCACATGTTGGCCTTCAGAGTGGATTCAAGAGGGAACGCCTCTAATATATAGATCTATCTATCAAGTATCTATCTACCTGCCTATCTGTATATCTATCTACAATAGACGGAGCAACGAGTGGCCCTCTGTCTAATATTGTGAGGCCCCCTAAATAAACGCACTGAAATTACTACAAAATATACAAAACAACTGAAATAATACACAAAATTACACCAGAGCAAAGACGACAGAAAAATATAGAAAAGGAAAGCAAAAGCACAACACGACAAACACAACACGTTAACATAAACACACAAAACAAAACAAAACAAACCATCTCCTGTATTATTGCTCAGATTGGTCATTATTCTTAATGATTAGCAATAGAGTTTCAGCAGTCATTCAAACATTTTTTTTTGCAGTGGTTATAGATCAAAAACTGCAGTAGTTTCCGTAAAGTATCCAGAGTTTCTGAGAGGACGTCTTGATGTCCCGCCCAAAACAGCTTCACTTCTTCCCCCTGCCTCTGCAATCTACCAGAAGCCACGCCTCTACTTATCTGCATCGCGGAACATAACAAGGTCGCATTGATATAGGTCTATGGGTTAGGTAAAAGCCAAAATCATATTTACCTGTTTGCTGTTGCGTCGCGCGGCCTTGTTTACGTGCACAGTTCTACATTCACTTTGATCAACTGTCTCAAAAACAGGAAGTCAAAGCCTATTGGCTGGGCGCACTTGGAGATGGTTTCCATTTGTATAGGGGTCTATAGGACGAAGGAGGGACTTATATACATTAATGTATATGAATGACCACCGGCAGTAGACCATAGTAAAAGTCCAGTTAGGTATTTTTTTGCATTTCAAAAGAATCATACATGAACATAGATTTCTCAGAAACTCCGGATATCAGCTTTAACTAATTATTAGCATTAGAATTGTTTGTGCAGATGGATTTCTTGTGCTTTGAGTTGTTAGCATTAGCCTTTAGCACCTTTAGCTCTGACAAAACAAACACATGAAGAAAGAAGAAGTTGTGTCTGGTTGCCAGGTTGGGGATCATGGACAAAAACCACAGCCGTTGGCATTAGCAGCAGCAGCAAATGTTCTCCTCAGCCTGAGATGTTGATAAACACAAAGTGACAGAGAGCACTTTGAGGGTGTACTTCTTCCAGGCGACGAAAATCATGTAGACTCCTTCAAAGAGACGCCCTCAGCTGGTGTTTATCAGGAAAAACCAAGCCTTGTTGTTGGAGTAAAAAAGGAACGAAATGAAAAGAAACTCAAAGTTTTTCTTTGATGGGCTTTGTTCAGCCCGAGCCGTAGGGATGAGTGTGATAGATGGAGGTGATAAAAGAGTGTGAAACAATAACGTCTAAGGCTGGAGCGATGACCAATGAGGCGTCTCTACTGCTGTGGTCGAGATAATCGATACGCTGTCACATGTTGACACGTAGAGAGCAGACTTTCAAAGGAGACGAGTGAACGTAAAGCAAAGGATTCATTTTCATAACCTGACCTGAAGTGTTGTAGTGGGGGAGGGTTGAAGACTCCATAAGTGCTGAGTAAAGGCGGGAATACACTGTGCAATTTTTGACTTGTGCGTCTATTTTTGAGATCGGGCCGCGTCTCTGCTAAATCATGTGTCGTGCATCGTGTAGCATACATGGTGTAGCATACATGGTGTAGTACATGAAATCCTGATTGCTCCTCGTGAGGGTATCACTGTTGAAGCAGTGCCATGGGCCGACACACTGCGCATGCGCGAACACCGTGGGTCCGCTGTAGAACGCCGTGGGACCGCTGTAGAAAACCGTGGGACCGCTTTAGAACACCGTGGGACCGCTTTAGAACACCGTGGGACCGCTTTAGAACACCGTGGGACCACTTTAGAATTGACGGACCGTACTGCCCACATCTGTCCAGCCAGTTCCTGGTCCATCACATCGCCGCCTTTTTTTTTAAAGCTTTTTTTTATGAGATTTGCGAGTGTCTCTCCACTTGCGGGTTCTTCTTCTTCTGATTTTTAATTGCATTTCCAGAAACAAAACCCTGACGTGTCGTGTATGGACGCACAGTGTAGCAGTCAGGTCGTGTCAGAGTGTCGGTCCGTACAGTGTGAGAACATGAATCGTGAGCTGCACACATTCGGACTCTACAATTGAGTTGCACAGTTTGAGCTGGAGCTGAGAACAAGGCAGTTAAAAATCGATTCATAGGTATCACGGTTGATATCGATTTTCTGAAAATTGAATCGCAGTACGTTTTTTAAACAGCAGAGGGCGCTGTATATTTATCCTTCTCTTGTCCAAATGCTGAGGCTGCGTGTGGAATCTGCTACTACTTTCTTTCTGGCCGCCTTCTACTCTTAAACATGTTCATAAATTATTCCTTAACCATATAGCACCGAAAGAATATCTGTAATATTACGTGAATATCTGTAAAAGTCACGTTTTTCTATTAGCTCTGTCTGCTAGTATAGCATCTCTTCTTCACTGCACAGAATATCTGCATGCCAACCGACCACTGGGTTACCAGCGCCCTCTGCTGGTCCAAACAAATATATGACGTAAAAACAGGGCAATGACTGTTTTTTTTTTTTTTTTCTTTTAAAGTCCAATTGCTAAGGCACAAAATACATTTTCAGTTGCACTTTTAAAAAGAAAAATAACTATTATGCAGTTTTGCATTGTTTATTATAGAACCAGAATTTAAATTAATAGGGTTCTTCTTCATTTGTATTATTCCTTTATTTATTTCATTCAAGATTTATTTTTAGTTAAATTGCATTGTTTTGAATAGTTTATCAAGGAATTCTTTTGACAATGAAAAATAAAAGGAAAATAATACAGTAGTTTTTTTCCCAAAAAAAATAAAGGAACATTTTGAAATCGTCATTTGTCAACAGTTCCATTTTGTCAAATAAATCGTGAGAGAATCGTATCGTGTACCCAGTATCGTGAATCGAATCGGGAGTTGAGTGAATCGTTACATCCCTACTTCATGGGATTATTTAAGTTAAAACCTGTAAAAAACTATATTTTTCAATGAATCAGAAGTGGAAAAAATACAGCTAAATCTATTCAGATTGAGCGCAAATATGAAGTTTTGTTAGATTTCGTGACAAGTCCTTTTGCTTGTTTATCTTTTCCAAGCACTTGTGAAAGCATAAAAAAATAAATTATATATAGTATAAAAAACATAAATAGGTGATATTCTCATTAATCATGCAGGTGAGGGTTACATTCGAAGGTATATACGTAGCCATTTCTATTTCAGGAACTGAATTCTGTAATTTTCACGGTTTACCTAACTTGTTTTAAGTCCTAACATACCAAAAATGGACAGAATGCTACAAGCTAAACCAGTAATTTTCAACCTTTTTTGGATCGTGACCCCATTTATATATTGCAATTTTAATTATGTTTGTTATATTGTGTTACAAATATAGAGTGACTGTGATTTGTGCACAAAGTGACGAGATGTTTATATAATCTTTTTTTCTTCTTTTCTTTATACTGCATTTAATTTAAACTACATTTACGTATATTTGAGAAAGTGAAAATACAGAATAAAGGTGTTTTGTGTTTTAATTTGAAAAAATAATTTTTTTTTTTTTTAGAAGTAAATATTAAATATATTTTTATTCATTTTATCAATTACTAGACATTTCAGGCAACCCCATTTAAATTCCAGGTGATCCCACATGGGGTCATGACCTCAAGGTTGAAAAACATTACTGAGCTAAACCTTCACCGTTGTACAGGATAAGCAGGTGTAGAAAACGGTGGAGGAAGAACCTGTGAGATTATTCTGCTCTTAGCTGTGCTTCTCTTCCACTGAGAGTTCTGAGGAAGACTACGATGAAGAACAAAGCTGGGAATGGTCAGGCGTCCCGGCCGCCAGATGAGCTCCCGCCTCATCTCCGTCCCCTGAGGGCCACACAGCAGCTGCGTGTGTGTGTTACCTATTCACTGAATTAAAAACACACACCACTGAAGGTATCCGCCATCTTGAGTCCGTGTGAGTGCGACGGCTTTGTGTGACTCATGTTTATATTTAGATGAAAGAGGAAGACGAGCAACCAGGCGAGTAACACACTTCACCTTCTGTGGTGAACACACTTAACTCTTTCTCTCTGTGTGTGTGTGTTAGTCTGAGTGTAGCATACACACACAGTCTGACCTAGAAAAGCAGTCAAACCAATCAGGAGATTGGTGGCAGTTGGGCATGGCAGAGCACAGCATGAGTAACGTGTAGAGAGCCAGTTCAGTTCATGCATAATTATAAAGCAGCCACGCAAAAGAGAGCAGCCTAAGAATAACAGTGGGATTATATATGCTCATAATAATCATAATGATGATGGAACAAAGTCAGTCATCAGCTAAAGCAGGACATACTGGAGGAGGAAGAAAGATGAAAACAAAGTCTAGAACTGGACACGCAGGCAGAAAATGTAGGGCAGACATGGGCAACTGATGTCTAAATTTGTGCGGCCCCGAAGTAAAGCTAGATTTCCTCTTATCGTGCTAACATCCGGGATTTAATCAGTGTGTGCTGGACTACGAAGCTGGCTAACGTCTAACAAAGCTAAATCACCATGGTAACTTAGGCTGAATGACTAACCTGGTCGGGACCAGGTTTTGTTCTGGCTAGGATCTGAGCAAGCACTAAAGTCCCGCCTCCTGACCAATCGAATCTTTTAGAAAACGACCTGTCAAATAAAAGGAGGATCATTGTGAACACGTCACTGTGTGGATTTGATGTGACGCTGACAGGAGAGAGAATATTTAGACACTGATCAATCCTTTCATTTAGTTTTGTGCCAAAACTGTCCAACTCTTAATTTACGATTCCGATATTAACCAATACAGATATACAGCTAATGGTATACAGCTAATTTTCGGTTGTCATTGACATTGTTTAATTATTTTTCATTATCAGCAAAAAAAAAAAACTGCACAGGATCACAAGGATATTTAAGTAAACCCTAAACCAAAGTTTTTTGGTTTCCATTGTCACATAAAAATTCACTGGAAAGGCCAGAATGTTTGCTTGCGAGGGCATCTAAAAGAAGTCAGAGATGAGGTTAAAAGATAACAGTCTCTGTGCAGTCCTCTAAACATGACGTCCACTCCTTACAACAGTTCACACATCCTTACCATGACGTCTGCACTCGTGCATCTGCCCTTTTCTATTATTAATGATGTAGTTACGCAGGAGAACGTCTGCTAAATATTAAATGATGTTATGGCATTATGTGTCCAGAGGTTAAACGCCAACAGCAGCTGAGATTTGCTCTGCTTGGTGTTTAACTGTTTCTGTATGTACAGTATGTGTATATGAATGCTTCCTAATGTTTGTTTAACAGTGGGGGTATATGATGAAGGTCATTCCACTCTGTTATCTTTTTGTGGTAACGGAGTGGAGTGGACGACATGAGAGTTGGTCACAGCCATCACACACTGAGCTACAACTCAATGGTTCCTGTTCTAATACCTAATGTCCTTCACTAGCTTGTAAAAAAAAAATGAACATCAAAAAGTTGTTCTGGGGTTTCCATGGATACGGTTGATGTTAACGGAGTGGAAAGGAAAAGGAAAAGTGCTGAATATCATCATTTGAACCCGCATTACAAGAAAACTAGCGGAACTAAAAAGCTAGGATTTAATTTCAGTGGGGAACATTTTTCCTATAAAAAAAATATGTTAAAAAATATCCCAAATATACCCGTAATGACAATCTGGCCCAAATATTGTTGGATGTGGTAGAATGTGATAAGAAATTAAAATAAAATACATCATAAATATATGATATGAGCTATTTGCGTATAAGATGAAACATCTTATGTATAGAAAGGTATATGTTTTGTATGTGTGTGTAAATTGAGGACAGACTGGTGCGTATTAATACATAAATGCTTCATAATGTTTTTGTATTTTTTTGCTGGGTGTTTTTTTGTAGGACCCCAGAAAGAATGGCCTTAATAAACTACTCTAAAATAAATTACCTTCCAGTTCAAAAGAAAAACCTTGTGTTATCATTATTGTCATGATTGTAGAGCCTCAGATTTTTCATATTTAAGTTTCCTCAATTACTTTTCAGAGTTTAGCCATTTACGTTTCAGCATCTTTCCTTGATTAGATGACTTTACAAAATTGTACAAAACATGCTAAATAGGTCTAATCGAGTCCACTGCTGTAAATATTTTTATATTTATATGCTTCAGATGACTTACGGAAGCCAGGGAGAATTTGACATTTAAAGGATTTACAGAAAAAATACAATGGAAGTCTGTGTTTTCTAGATATTTCCATTTAATTTTCAGTGAAATAATCAACAACAACAGTGAATCATCCACTTAGGTCACTAAGTTGTTGCACTTCTTAAAGTGTAAATCTTAGAGGAAATATTGTGCAGACAAAGGAAAAAATACAAAATGAAATCCTGGCCATGCAGGTTGAGATTATGAGCAAAACTGGACATATTTGTTTCTCATAAATATGTGATATTGTCCCAAAACATGCACGTGAGGCATTTCTAAATTGTTGCTTTTTCTTTATTTATTTATTTATTTTTAATATCTGCATTTTCTGTCTATTTTCCATTAATACCCAATTATTGCAACGTCACAAAGGAGAATCTCGTCTCTCTTTGGTGCTCATTAAGGTCAGAGAACGTCTTATCAGCCAGACCTGGAAACCACAAGATTAAGTTTTCATCTTTTCCAATGAGAGAACCTGATAAGATCTGAAACAGAGCAGAGCACACGTTTAAAGAAATCATCCAGTTATTGAGGAGGCGATAGAGAAGCAAACATCTGAAGGGTCTTTTTTTCCTTCTCTTTTCACAGTTTAAAGACGAGGCTGGAAATGAAATGGCGATGACGAACATGACGCTCACAGAGGAGATGTGCGCACATTTATTCAATGTGTCAATGTAGTGAAATATCAGCAAAGACTGACCTTTTAAAGACAACTAGTCAAGCCTCAAAGCTTAATAACCTGCTGGTTATGAGTCACTGAGTAAAAAACCAACAACAACCCATAAATAATATCGTCGTGACAACTTGAGCTGTTATAACAAAACAAAGGTTGGAACCAAAGGGAAAACTCGCTGTGGTGAACCAGCTGTTTCATTCCCAGAGCTTCTGGTGGAAGTAATGAGACTTTGGAACTCAAAGGGTTAAATCCATTGGTTTGGATATGGGGAAAACACAACACTCCAAAGCAGCTGGAATGGTGATGTACGCAGAACCTGATTATCATTTATTATCGTCGGTCCATCCAAGAGATGACTTTCATATTCTGAGAAGTGCTTCAGATTAGATTTACAAACATGAAGCTCACCTGAACAGATGCATATTGAACAGCCCGGCCATCTGGGTGTGAGGGTGCAAAGGTAAGTAGGTAGATAAATGTGCTCAGAAAAAGATTTACGTAGCTACGTAGGTAAAAAATTAGTGTACATATGTAGGTAAGTATGTACAAAAATAGATACATATGTTATCTAGGCAGGTAAGTGTGTTAGGAAAGTATGAGAGTAGAAGTAGGTATTATGTTCATAGGTAAGTAAGTGTATTAGTAAGGTAGGTGGGTCGGGATAGACATGGATAGGTAGGTAGATGGTTGGGTATGTAGCTAGGTAGGTGGGTTAGGGTATGTGGGTAGAGATAGATAGGTAGATATGTAGGTAAAGTAGGTAGGCAAGAAAGGAATGTAGGTAGTAGGTATGGTAGGTAAATAGATATTGTAAGAGATCATGTCTATGACAGATACCACGACACACTTTTTAACCACAGGAACAGGGAATAGAATATCTCTATTTGTCCTCCTTACTCCTTCACAAACTGACATAAAAAAGTTGCTGCAGCAATTCTACGAGCACATGTTTTTTGCCCCTCCCTTATCTCTCTCCCAGAGACTGAGAACACATGGCCTGGCAGGAACTCTTCTTTTGTTCTGCTCGCTCCAAGAACTAATGATGAAAACACTAAAAGTGAACACACAATCTTTGATACAAAACTGAAATGTAATTTTCTACACTTTTGTTCACTTTTTCTCCACAGGAAATCAAGGACCATAAAGTTACAGTTTAAGTGTTTTATGGAATATCTCCTCGTAAAATTGCAAACAGTATATCATGTTTAGTGTTAGACTGACAGGGAAAATGTGATCACTGCTTTCATCTTGCTTTGAAGGTTATAATTTAACTGTGTTCTGAGTTATTTTCATATTTCTTTTTCCAAAGAAGTTTCCATTCAAACTTAAGAACACACCAACACCAGAGGACAAAGCCTGCCCGCGCTGAACAAAGAACATGCTAGCCAGGCCTATCACAAGTCACAACCAGTGGAAACCTGCTGAATGAACGAGCTGTGAAATCGACTTCGAAACCAGGTGAAACCTGCTGCTGCTGAGCTGAACTGTGAAAACCAGCTTTGAAACCAGCTGTGAGACACGCTGAAAACCCAGCAAAAGGTTGACGCAGCCCAGAACCAAGACCAGAAACTGACCCTTTCGGACAAACTCCAAAGCCAGAACCACGCTTTGCTGCTTCAGACTCCTCTCACCAATCCGCTCTGCCACAAGAGACCGACCACCGACAGATTCATCAGAACCGTAAGTATTCTGAACATCAAATTCTAATGGGCCTAATGTAACTGCAGCCACATGGTTCATATCCATACTGATCCTAGCATAGCTTCTAGGATAACTAACTTCTTTCTTTCTTTACTAAGCTTTTTACCTTTAAATTGTATATCATTTTATCCTTAGTTCAGTGAGCGTAGCACTCTTGTAGTTTTATTTTAACTCTTTTGATTACTAAATGTTTATAATTTAAAAATGTGTCTGTAATTTATGCAAATATGCAATATAATACTGCATGGTCCATTATGGGGAGTAGACACCCTGGATGACAAGGTATTAATAACAACTAAATAACAACTAAATTTTTTTCTTAATTTTTAAATTTTTAAATTTCTACATTGTACTTTCCCTGCATGCCCCTGTGTTCCCATACCTGTAAGCTGCTGGAACTGTGAATTTCTCTTGGAGATGAATAAAGTATCTATCTATCTATCTATCTATCTATCTATCTAAAGTTTAAACTCAATCTTAGATAGCACCTCTGGGCAAATTAGTTTAATATAAATAATGAATTAATATTATAATTGTTTTCACTCCTTGTCAAAACCTCCTACAATATTTACTCATGTAGGTACTGTAGGTATCAGTAAGTAGGTACTCTGTAGGTTGGTAGATAAGTGCATATTTGGGCAAGTACATAACGTATGGAGGTAAGTAGGTGTTTAGGTAGGTAGGTCGTTGAGTTGGAATGTATGATAGAGAGGAAAAATAAGCATGGTAGGTAGATAGATACTGTATGTATGGAGGTTGGTATGGGTACATAACTAAGTAGGTAATTGGCTGGCTATAGTAGGTAGTTAGGTACTGTACGTAGGTATGTACAAAGATAAGTAGGTATGTACGTAAGTAGATAGTTGGTAGGTAGGATATTCAGGTGAGATGGGTATGTAGGGAGATAGATAGGTAAAGTAGGATTACTACAGTGGGTAGGTGAGTATTTGACAGATTTATCCTAAGTGTTGCACAACTGGATCTGTCATTACTGCGTTTATGAAATGCATCAATACATATTTATTCAAGCCGACTGCTTTTCATCATATTAACCAATCAGGAGAGTTGGATGTTTGCTTACATTAGCGCTGACTAGCCCAACAGAACCTACTTCTTTCTCTGGATTCCCTTTTTTAAGCTCAACCAATCAGAGCAGAGGCCTTTGTTGGTGGCTGTAAACAGAGGATTAGGTCTAAGTGAAGGAAAGGGATGTTGATGGAGTACACACACACACACACACACACACACACACACACACACACACACACACACACACACACACACACACACACACACACACACACACACACACACACACACACACACACACACACACACACACACACACACACACACACACACACACACACCATCCTCTGTGATTTTAACAACACCTCTCAGTAATCACTATCACACTGGATTTATGCCTCAATTTTATATCACAGATGAAAGCCAACCTTTCACTGAGCCTCTGTCACTATTTCCTGAATGTAAACAAACCACTCAGCCACAACATTAGGACAACTGACAATGAATGGAACAACATTCAAATACAATACATTTATTTTAGGGCAAAAACTATATATCCTTAGCACACAAATACACAAGCTGAGGGTTTATGGGCAATGGTTCTGGTAATTTTTTTATTGTTTACCGTCTATAATACGTCACTGTTAGTTTTGGATACTAACTGCAGTCTGTTTTGCAAACAGCTCGGACAAAGCAATCATAACATGTAAAACTGATTTGCCTTCTATCCAATTTAATAAAAGAAAACACCTGAATTAAAATGCCACAAAGGTTAATTTCTGGCCAAATTAATTAAAAGTGGAGGAGGATGCTGAGCCAAACACATATTGGTCCAAAGCACAAAGGCGTGGGAAAAACATGACTATTACACATCTGCAGCCAAACTAATCAAACAACAAACCCCTAAATGTAACAATGAACAATGAGTATTTTTAAGACAAATCACCAGAAAAAACTCCATGAAAAATCATTTTGTTAAAGCAGAAACCGGCGACTTTTATCACTGAGGGGCCAATAAATGTAATCGTATCTAATCCGAGGGCCACATTATCAACATTGATGTCAGCATTCAGAATCTAATTATTATTTCAGTGCAGTCCTGATTCCCTGGAATTTGTACCTTTTATTAGCGCATGGAGTGACCTTTGCACACGTTTTAATACCCCTAAACCTTTAGTGAATCCACCCCTTAGACTCATGTGATAAACGTACACAAGGTAAGCAGATGCTACTTGGAAGGTCTACACGGAACGGAATCCAACTTGGAGAAGTTAAACTGCTCAGCTTTGGATAAGGCCACCATATTGGATGTACTGAACTTTGAGAGATGGACCCAAAGGCTCAAGGACAATTGTGCTTAGCCTGACCAAAAAACAAATCGTTATCTCATTTGACTCCCCACAAGCCACCGTTTAAGGCCGACTTTTCTTACTATTCTCTAGGACAGGGGTGGGCAACTCCAGTCCTCAAGGGCCGGATTCCTATGACTTTTACATGTGCCCCTGCTCCAACACACCTGAATTAAATGATTAGCCCGTTATCATGCTTCTGCAGAGCTTAATGACAACATATTGGTTTCAACCAGGTGTGTTGAAGCAGGAACACATCTAAAAGTCTCAAGAATCAGACCCTCGAGGACTGGAGTTGCCCACCCCTGCTCTAGGATGTTGTGTCGACTGAGGCTCCTCCTCCTCCTCCTCCTCCTCCTCCTCCTCCTCCTCCTCCTCACCGCCACCTGGAACTTTGTTTCTTGTTTCACGTCATCTGTGACTGGCTGAACTGTACAGAATTAAGCAAACAGATCATCTTTCAACGCCTTCTTTACTATGTCCGAAATTTTGTTGTAATTGTGTCTTTGGCGCTTCTGTGTGTGCAAGGTATCCTTTATGGAGCAGCGTCTGGAACCTGCCTTTTCCCTCTCCTTACCTCATGTTTTTCCACTTCTTATCTAGGATAAGGGGCACTGCCTTAATGGCTTGTAACCCACCGTACTTTTGCTCCTGTACTCATGTGAATGTCTTTTCATGTTTCTTGGACGGGATGCAACTAAAACCAAATTTCCCCTCGGGAATGAATAAAGTATTCTGAATCTGAATAATAATAGCTGCTCTTTTAAATGACGCGCGCATGTGTTTGAAAAATCATCTTTTTTGTTTACCATTTATGGTTGTTTTTTGAAAACTAGAATGTAATATGTCTGTACATTGTAAATGTATTAGACGTAGCATTCAGACTATTTATTATTAAATTATAATGTTGTGAACACATTTTGTCAACTTTTACCTTTCAGTCTTACAGTAAAAAACATAACAAATCCTAGTTTTTACATTTAAAAACCTTTGTTGTAATTTGTGCTATATAAATAAAGATTAAATGATTGATTGAGCATCTTTGTCTTGACAGTGCAGTGCTGCACATGTGTCAAACTCATGGGCCGAGGGCTAAATTTGGCCCTTCAGGGCGTCATGTGGGGCCCATGATATGATTTTTTTTCAGTTCAGTTAAAATTCCTAAATTTTAGCTTCAGATGTTTTGTGACTGAATGCTGTGCAAATTGTGTGTAAATATAACTTTACACGCATCAATACAAAAAATTAGAGCACAATGTGTGTTTTTTCTTCAAAAACATTTTGATTCAATTACGTGTTCAATCATCTCCTTGATGTGTTCACAGATGCTGCCTAGTTAGACCGTTGCCGTGCATCGTACATCCAAGACTGTGTGGAAACTTCAATCAGAATAACGCATATTGGTCATTACTTATTAACCAACGTTGAGTTTAGAACTCCAAAGGGTTTCACATGCCAGGATTCTGTTCCTGAGCTCGTTCTCCACCTGATGTAAACAAGCTTCCGGTGTTTGGGTCGTTGGTTCCCCACAGAATACATTAACATTACGCTGAGCTGAGTCAAACTGCATCGAGCGAGAACACGCAGAATACGGCGTCCTTGAAGGTGACCTTGAAGCGTAACGGTAATCTATAGCCGGGGTCGAGAGCTTCTTCACAGCAGACGCAGGAAATCAATGGTGTTCCCGTGCACAAATTATAAGGAGATATTGCACCGTGAAAAAGACGATCCCTTGACCTTTAAGAGTCAAAACCTGCACTTACCACTGACTCAAGTAGTTTTATAGAATAAATAAGACCCAATGGTTTCTAAGTTAACGGAATCATGGAATCAATCAATAAAAATGAACATCGTAGGTTAATGATCAGTTGAAATCTTCTAATACTGTGAAATACTCTGGCTACTACTAGTGAAATAACTGATGCATCCTTGTGTCCATTTATGGAATGATGTCATCAGGATCAGTTAAATTAAGTTGATCAGATTCATTATTTTGACATACAGTTTTGTTAAATTATGTTTTCTTTTTTTATTATTATTAATTACATTGTTTCCTCACAGGAGTTGAAAACCAATATTTAGAAAATAAATAAATAAATAAACTATATATATATTTTTTTTTAAAAAAAACAGATTTTTAAAAAAATGATGTGGAAAACACAGAATTCATTTTATATTTCATAGGGCCCTAAATAAACAGTAAAGTTGCGTTCACACCGAACGCAACTTCTAGCGATTAGATTGAATTCAAAATCAATGTAAATGACGCAACGTCAAGTGACGCAACTCAGTCACTCGTCCTGAGTTTCTGGAAGTTGCTCAAAGTTGAAAGATTTTAACTTTTCAAGAGACTTCAAGTGACGCTATATCGCGACTTCCAATCGGTAATGAGTTTCTCCATACGTCACTCCCCCGGTCGTCATTGTCCGTAAAGCCAGAAGCTACAATCCTCCCGCTGCAGCGACACGGCTGCACACTTCTTCAAAAGGGGCCAAATTAAATTGAAATACTCCTTGAATAAGCCTTTTAAATTCTAAGTATATTTTGAGTGAATTCATCCTTAGTAACTCTGTAAGTTGATCATTTAAACCGTAAGTACAAGTGGAGCTGTCTATTATAAGTGCTGTAAACGTACGACATATTAGGAGCCAAAGTTTGTGACGTGCTGTGATGCCATATTGCAGCATAGGCTTAACTGGCGGCCCTCAGTCTAACTTTATGCAGTCCCCAAAGTAAATGTACAAAATGACAAAAATACACAAAACAAAAGCGAGAATACAATAACAATTACAAAGAATTACAACATTGCAGGGAAATACAGTAAAAGAGAAAATAAAACAGAAAATTCTCCAAAAATTCGCAAAATTACTACAAAAATTAACAAGAGTAACACACAAAATGACTCAGAAAAATATATAAAATTACAAAAAATGACAACAAAAGTACACCAAAAAACAAGAAAAACATGAAAGATGACTCTGCAAACTCACAGTACTGACAAACAAGCAAAATGACAGCACGAATACACAATATGACAGCAAAAAACATGTATTTAACTGGAAAAATACACAAAAGAACAACAGAAATACACAAAATGCTTCACAACGAGCAACAAACATACACAGAATTAGAGAAAAACACAAAATTAATCTAAAAACTCTTTGTTATTTCCTGTATATCGCTCATTATTCTAAATGCTGAATCATGAATGTTGATCATGTGACCCTCAGATCAAATAAACAATTTTTTTCAGCCCTGCTGTGATAAAAGGTGCCTACCTCTGCCATATTGAATCTCATTACCATTGTTGACACTGAACTTCAACTTCATACATTAGTTACTGTATGTGGTTAATTTGATTTTTTTTTTTTTGCAATTTCAAAAAGTTGACGTACTAATCCCATTTGCAATGAGTTGAGCAACTTTTATCACACAAAACTGTGAAAGTCTGAACCGAGGGCCACAATATCAAAATTCACTAATGTATTCATGTTATATATTCCCTGAAACACGCATGTGCTATATTCTGTCATATTGTTATTTCCACCTGATTTTGTTCTGATAAATTAAAAGAATAATAATAATCTTTAAAGAAAAAAAAAAATTGACAAATTTTATTTGTGTGTCAGGAATTCAATGCAATGCTTTATGTCATTTTTCTGAGATAACGTTAAACCGTAGACCCTATGAGTGTGGTTATAAGCTCACTTTCTTTGTCTAGTCTTTGTCCTGTTTGTTGATGTTGAAGGCGTGCACGCACGCACGCACACACGCACACACGCACACACAGACACACCGTGTGTTGACCGTGTGGATTATGGATTTGTTGTTGGTAAAGTGTCACAGAAACCATCTCTGTCCTTATCTTTAATGGAAGGAAATAAAACCAGTGACAGAGTCTGTCCTGTGAAGAACCAGTGAACGTGTTCCCAGTATTTCCAGCCAAACAACATCAACAAGCGTGTGCGTGCTGCTCAGTCCATCAATCTGAGCCCATCCCCACGAGTCCCGTGAGCAGATAAAAAGCTCATCAAATCCTCCACCATGTAATTCATCATCGGCCACTCGCCACCACTCCATCTCTGTCCCTTTTGGCAGCACCTCTGTTTCTCTCTGCCATAATGGAGGCGACGCACTAACAAATCACATTCTGAGCAGAGTTACTAGCGCCTCCATTAGGGCCAGGACCACTTTTATACCAGCTCTTAAACATGGAGAATGAGTCGAGATGAAATCCATTCTCTGGTTTTTATAGCTGCTTTATCAGCTCAGTGTTTAGAGGAAACGTTTTACATAGACAATAAAAAAAGAGTGACACTCCATCAGTCATCTGAACTCTACTGCTTCACAGCAGCAACTTTCATCACAGCGTGGTAACAAACATGTGACTACATCTGGTCAACGATCACATCAATATTTAGGTCAGAATTTAGAATAAGAACCAATCTGAGCTTTAACGCAGGAAACAACAAAGGCTTGGTTTGTTTTTCATGGACATTTGTGTGTTTTTGTGGTGTATTTTTGTTGTGTTGTTTGGAGTCAACTTGTGTATTTTTGTTTGTTTTTAAATACATTGTGTATTTGACAATTTTTGTTCATGTTTTGAAAATGTTCAGTTATTATTTTTTTCATCTGTTGTCATTTTTGGATATTTTTTGTCACTTTGTTTCTTTTTGGAGTCGTTATTTTGTATCTTTGTTGACATTCTGTAAATTCTCAGTTACATTTCATCGTCATTTTATGCATTTTTGTTGTTTTTTTATTTTGGAGTCTGAAACATTTTGTACATTTTTCAGTTACATTTTGCATATATGTTGTAATTTTTGTGTATTTTTCTGTCATGGTAGTATATTATTTGTTGGGTTGTTGGGTTGTGTGTTTTTGGAGTCACCTTATGTAATTCTGTTTGTTTTTAAGTGCAGTCACTGTGTTTTTTTGTTGATGTTTAATAACATTTTCAGTTGCATTTTGTATTTATTGTATTCATTTTTGTGCATCTTTGTCATTTTGTGTATTTCTTGTTGTTTTGTGCACTTTTCTGTTACTTTTGTGTATAAATGTTGTCATTTTCTGTAAATGTGTATGTATTTTGTGAGTTTACTTTGGGGGCCGGACAATATTAGGCAGAGATATGAAGAGTAATCCTGACGAGACGACAACATATGTGAACGCTGATTGGCTGAAATCTCCAAAAATGGCCACGCCCACATTTAAAGGGATATGACTAAAGTTAAAAAAAAAAATGATATAAATGATTCCAAAGTCATTCCTGACACAATTTAGCGACCATCTAAAGTGCAGTCATGTGATTGGTTGGCATCACTGTAAAGTTTA
Source organism: Gouania willdenowi (assembly GCF_900634775.1). Lineage (NCBI taxonomy): Eukaryota > Metazoa > Chordata > Actinopteri > Blenniiformes > Gobiesocidae > Gouania > Gouania willdenowi. Next base: position 2,940,923 of record NC_041049.1, read on the forward strand.
TCCCTATAATTAGTAAACGAGCGATGAACAGGATTTTAACATCAGGTTATGATTGAATTAGAACAATAGAATATCTAAGGATTAGCATCAGGAGATCAATACTCACTCTAAGTGCTGTGGTCTCTAAATAAAAAGCAAACTGCTGACTAATGTCCCTCCTGGGCCTCCGTCCCACTTCAGTGAGTCCGTCAACAATCCCCCAAATGTGACTTTCTCAGATACCTGCTGTCGACCACAGTCCCTCCACCGTCCTGGGAGGATTACTGAGGCGCTGGTGCCTGTAATGACTTCACTCAGAAACACGTTGGAGAGCTGGAGTTTACATCTCACAGATTGGAAACGAGTCCGTGACAAAAAAACACCGTCAGCTCCGTTATTATCAGAATAATCCAAGGAGTGGAGACAACCTGACTTTGATTTGGCTGCCGTCTCATTTTTATGGTTAACGATGCTGAGATAAAGATGGATATGAAACAGGAGTTGCATAACTAAGACATCACAGTGTGTTTGTTGCCTGGTTCTGACTCAATCATTGGCAGATTGTGTGATTTTTATCCAGTTCATAGATATCAGTAGTAAAAAGGCAGGACAATAGGAATGTGCGATATTTTATCGTTTATGATTAGAATATGTCATCCCACGATATGAACGATAAATTCCCATGTCGGCCACGGGCCATTTGTCCCTCAATTTAACTAAGAATGCCCCCAAAAAAAACGGGGTTCCACGGGCCAACACTGCCCGTTTGTTGTCAACTTATTATTCTCTGGAGTGGAACGTTGTTTACGGGAGCTCTGACGTGCACCGCGACCACCTCCTTCACACACCGCTGTCTGTCTGTGTGTGTGAGGTGCTCGTCACCGCTACCTGAAGATGCCGTGCTGCGATACATCATCGACCGCTACTTGGTTAAAACCAGACAAACATCCAACAAAGTGAACCGATTCAAGTTCCTCCATCAGATCCACCCAAAGTTCCACAAACACGGGGACAGAGATGAACCTGTAGCAACGATTATGAACTGGAAACTCAACTAAAGCTAACTATGCTAAGCTAACACACAGACTGGGCTTAGAACTAACGCTAACCACTCCATATAAGGAATAGATCAAATAAATAGAACACGTCTTACTGTCATAAAACCACAGAGTCATCGATTTGTTTATGGTCAGATTTAACACTTTACTATGGAAGAATAAAAGCTAAACATGTCACACGTGTGAAATAAATGCTAGCATAAATAATAATGTCACTATTACATACATTTAAAGTGAGAAAGTGACATGTGCTCATTTCACCCATAAAACTCACATTTCATTCACACATTTAGGAGGTTTTCAGAGACCCTACATTGTGCTGCTGACTAAACTTCCTGTTAACTTCAAAATAAGATCCCTATTTACAAAAGCATTAAAAAAACTAATGGAAGACAAGAAGAGATGCTTTGATTTTGAAAAGGGGATGTTTAATTTTTATCTTGAAGCTGGTCCCAGGACTATTTTATCGTCTGCTCGCAATGCATCATGGGACGGTTGTGTATAACAAGTGTGCCCACCGTACATACTTAAAAAATGTCCCTATATAATAGGGGTGTGTACTGCCTGACATCTGGCGATACTATTTGTTTCACGATACATGTCACGATACGATACGATATATCAAGATATTAAAGTATAAGGAGATTGAGATTTTTTTTTAATATGACTTAAAAAACAACTAATCTGTAAATGTGTACACCTTCATAAGAACATAATGTATGAAATATATTTTATTGGCATGTTTAACACTCAAAACATTGGCTTTAACATGCCATGTGCCAGCAACTTAAAATAAAAACACAATCTGCCTGTGGCTTTTAAACCAACATGGCTTTAGTGCAACTAGAGGTATAACAACAACAAATAAAAGCAGAAAGTTAGTACTTTCTTTTTAGATTTTATTGAAAAAACACAAGCTGGTCAACATGCCCAGGTTTCCGTGCACTTCTTTGTGCAGTTACAATGTCTCCTGCAGTGGAAAAGACTTTCCTGGTTAAATAAAGGTTCAAAATAATAAAATAACTTTTTTTTTTTGTTTAAAAAAAATCGATATGGATGCATTTTGAATTGATAAGAGAATCGCGAGACGTAATATAGCGATATATCGCCAAATCAAACACCCCTACTATATAGTATACATCCTGGTACTTCTTGCATACATTTCATACTATATAATATGAATGCACCATATACTTATTTTGATGTAGTACGTTAGTATGACAATTACAACATGTCCAAAGGTTCAAATCTAGCCTGTGTCAACTGTTCTAATTTGATGTTTTCATGTAAATTATTGTTGGAAAATGTCAAGACTGAAAAAACAATCTTGATTATGTCATTGTTTGTTTTAGTTTTATTTCCCTATTGAGTTGAAACAGTTGTACTGAAAGTGAGTATGAAAGTATGTCGACGGTTAAAGTCAAATAACTGCTGTTGTTTCTGTCTTTTTTTCCCTTTCCAAAAATATTGTTCGGTATCAATATCGTGAACCCATTAATATCCATCGTATGGTGAACGCAGTGAATCGTCCCCCCTATGAGACACCCACGTGTCCTTTGGCCGAGACTGAACCTTAAGTTGCTCCCAATGGTAGAGCCTCGGATTTAACAATTCAAATCTGTTTGGTTTCCATTTCATAGAGTTCCCTAGATAGACGTTGTTGCTGTGAAACGTCATGAAATCGTGCCAAATATGCTTAGTTGGGTTAATTGAGTTCATAATTTTTTTTAGAAATTGAATATTTCTATGCTGCAGAAGTGCAAAGGGAACACTGAAATCACACAAGATTACGTAATGCTAAATTTTAAACAGATGTCCATTTGTTATACATTCAGCCACTGATTTTAGAAAAATATGGTGGAAATGTGTGATATTGTCCAATAACATGTCATGGCATCTAAGATCATATCTGTAGGATATCACTATTTCTTTTTAAATGATTGGATTATGTGATTTTCCAAATGGGAGTCCCTAAAAAAGTGAATGTGGCTGATAGTGTAAAGCTTTGTTACTCCTTCACTGATAAATACAGTATTTGACTTTCATTCAACACGTGTACAGTTCATTTTGATGGAATGCTGTTGCTGATGGATGTTCAGGACGTGCACAGGTAAAAAGTCTCTATTGAACGCTGAACTACAAACTGCTGCGATCCCATTAACGCCTGAATGAGCCTGGGCGACAGCGTGCATTCACATCCACGGGACTAAAGGTGGCCGACACGGCCGCACGCTCGCATTTTCTATTTAGCTCTAATGAATATTTGCACCACCTCTGAGTCGGAATAAAAGGAGGACAGGGAAATCATTTTACGGCGAATTAAAAGAAAATGAGGCATTTTACAGTTTGGCCTGTGCTCCACCGACGCAACGGCATTTCATGGTGTTTGGATTCGGTTCAATTTAGACAATCCTGTGACGAGAACTCATCAATTCAGCCACTGGCCAGATTTTTTACTCACACACACGGAGGTTGTGCTTTGGGTACAGCTTTATCCAACACAAAAACACACAATATATGACAATTAACAAACTATGTCTTCAATTTGGTGATCTTTTTAACCATTTGTATTTTCAATTTCTTTGTTGGTAAAAGTTGACCATTTCTCTACAGTTTGAGTCTCAAAAAGCCACTTTTTTTTTTTTTACTAATTTATTCACCAACTTCAACCCCAAATACAATTACTAATTTGTTTTGTACAGCTTTATTAACCAGTTACATTAATTCCAGAATATATGAATCATATCAACAGCTTGTAAATCATCCCGAGTCCCAACATACAAAAATATATCATATCAAAGGTGAAAATTTACAAATTACAAGAGAAAAAGGGAGAATTACAGAGTGAAATAAAAATAAAATATTATAATAAAGATGTGATGTCATTCACTCATTCCTAAGTTACTTTTTAGTTCAAATGTATTCAATTATTCAAGTATTTTTTATTGAGCTGAGTGACCATCTCTTTTTTAGAATAAATTACCCAAAATTATCATTACTAAAAATTTATTAATAACTTTAATTTAATAGATTAAAGGAAATTACTAATCAAATGATAATTAATTAATATTTATCGTCATTGCATTTCATATTACATTCTATAATACTGCATTGCACAACAGTGGTACCCAACCACTGGGCCGTGGACATCTACCGGTCCAGTGTAGACTATATGGTTCTCGGCAAAAAAAAAAAAAGTCTGAATAAATAAAGTAAAAAACAAATTAAAAAAATTATTTTTCATTTATGTTCCACTATAATAATATTTTTTGCAATTTTCACAATTTCACTCATCATCTCCTATGACTGCACTTATTAAAGTGGGTAAGCGAGTAGTGAGTTAATTATTGCGAAAAAGACACAGGATTCACTCTTAAAGCCGCTCCTTTTTCTGGCTTCCTTCTTTAGCAGGGGTGAGAGAAATACTCGATCCATCATCATTCTGTCATAACCAATAACCGACACATTCATTTCCTAAAATCAAATACTTTAATGGCAAGTTACATGAAATACTACCAGTTGGATTTTTCTCACTAGGTGACATCACCTAGCGGAAGCTCCTCCTCCTGACAATCCTGGCTCCTCCTACCCTATAAGAATGTGAGCTCCTCCCTCTCAAACTACCTCACAGCTAAAACAAACACTGCAGTTTAATATAAAATATACATAATACTTTATTGTGATATAAGTAAAGCTACATACACAAAATGTGTTCTCTGCCTTTAACCTCTCCCTGAGGAGCAGTGGACAGCAATGGTGGAGCACCCAGAGCAGTTACAATCAGTTCCATTTTTAGTACCCGTTATATCGCCTCGTTTTGTCTTTGACATGATATGACGTGTTTGTGACACAATGCGACGCAGCGGTTGAACTAAACAGTGAACTATCACCTTAAATGGACTAGTAATAGTGAAGTAGTGAAGAGGAGGAGAAGAAAGTGACGTAGCAGCTCCGTTGACTGAAACCGCTGACTAACTCTGCTGCTGATGTGATAAACACACACCATGGAGCAACATTTGCCTGACTCACAATCACAATAGCCTCTTAAATATCCATGTGTTTTACTGTAATGTGCAGTTTTTTTGGCTGAAACCAATAACACGAGAGTGTGGATAGCAAAAGGAAATCGCTAGAGTGATCAGCTGTTGTGTGGAGTCTGTGTCTATAGACACGCCCACTCATGCCTATGCATGAAGCCCCATAACAGCCTGTTTTTAGACTTTTTAGAGGGATAAAACTCTGAAAAACAGGTGAGTTTAAGAAAATAAACCTCAAATACTATGTTGTTGGGGTTCTTAGAACAAATGGAGATGAGTGAAAAATAGCAGAAACTTTCATTTTCTAACTGACTACTTGGATAATGAGGGAATGCCAACAGAAGATGAGGCACACCTGAGTGGAAACAGGAGGGTGTCTAATCTTTCTCAGCACGTACGGTACACACTGGTAAAACGGGGGTGTAATACACAAAAAAGGACTATAGCGCACACATTAATAAAAATATAACCTGAATAGTAAATTAGCTCCAGTCACCGTTGTCCAATGTGAACTCAACCTGAACACAAAATAATACAACACTCCAACAAAATAGGAGTTGGAGAAAATATTTCTGAGGGTTGACTTCAAACGCTTCCCTCTGAAACCGAGACCAAACACTCGTCTCTGGCTTTGTTGCAACATGAAAATGTTGGCCTTTTTTTGCCACTTTAAAATTCAACCCTGTGCTCGAGAGGCTTTAAGACCGAGCCTCAGAGGATTCAAACTGAACTTTATTTTCACCCTTCAAAAGACTACATTACAATTTTCCCACACACTGTTGTTGAGAAACCAGTGGGAGAACAGAATAGTGCTGTACCGATATACCGGTTCATACCAAATACCTGTGTACAGTAGTCCCTCATTTATCCCGGGGGTTAGGTTCTATAAATAACCCATTTCTCTCTTGTTTAAACACTCACAGAGTTCAACCCTTCATAGATTATAAAACATAAACCTGTTTTCAAACATACAGCACTTCAGAGTCACACTGCTAGAGATCAGACATTGATGCTGAACGCATTCAGAGTCTTTGTTGATGATGATGTCATGTCAACACGTACATCGGTCTGTTCATCCATTCAACCATGGAGTAGAAGCTGTGTGTGACCACCTGGAGCTGTATGACACGGCCTTTATAACCAGGACCAGACTAGGAAGGATTTGGTGTGGAGGAGAATCAGAGAGGAGGTGGGAGTAGCAGGTAAAAGTTCTCTCTGTAACACTGAGCTAGCATAGCATTAGCCGCTAATCACACCGGCTTTTGTGAGAGGAGAAAAAGGAGCACAGCTCCTCGCTTCAGCAGGCAGTGAAACTCACCGAGTTGGATGTGTTGGTGGGTGAACGCAGCATTAGCCAATCAGGACACAGAACACAATTCGCATTCATGCGCTGTAAAAAAAATGCATGCAAAAATGCACTGTAAAAAAATCCGCAAAACACCGAGGCCGCGAAAGGTGAACTGTGTTATAGCGAGGGACTACTGTATTTGATTACACAATGTTCGGAACGCTACGCTGTGTTTCAGACATGTGGTGGAATATGAAGAATGTATGAAGTTTAAGTGGTGGCCCGCCACATCAGCAGGTAGCACAAAGAAAGCAAAAGAAAAGTCCAGCCAAATGTCACTTCAACACGCGTTTGTTAGAGGGACTCACTACGACAGACAAAGCAAATGGTGATCGAGATTACAAACTATCACTATCCATATTTTCTTATTCTTAATATATTCTATAATAAAATAAGTAAATAGTGTTTGTTGTTGTCTTCTTTCAGTCATTTTATTTATTTATCTGGTCATTTAGTGGGCTTTTGGAGTCATTCAGTTTAAACTGTATTTTAAGTGGTTTTGTTGTGTTTGTGTTTTTGGTGTAATTTGTATTTTTTTAGTCATCTTTTGTGGGTATTTTTGTTTGTCTTGTTGTAAATCTTGTGTGTTTTTTACTCAATTTGTGTATATTTGCCGTTATGTTTTTGTATGTGTATATTTTTGTATATTGTAATATTATTAAATACAATTATTATATTCTTATTATTTACTTATTCTACAATATTCACTCATCATGACAGTAAAATAGAAGTCAATCTACTGCAATAATTTCTCTCTCAACCAGTAGAAAATGCTGTGAACACCTGCTTATGCATAAAAAAAATACCGTCATATACCATGAAACCGTTAGAATTTTGGAGAAAAAAACGTGATATACATTTTAGGTCATAAGTGAGATCTACTCAGCAGAGACTTCTGAGGACCGAGGCTTGCTCAAGAGTTTTCGTTTTTATTTTTTTTTTTTATGTGAATGTCAAGAAGATTTAAGGAAATCGAGCGGAAAAAAAGCAGAGTGGGGTTAAATATAAAAAAAAAAGGGAAAAGGCTGGATAGGGTCAACACAGCAGCTGTGATACGACATATGTCAAGAGGTAAAAAACCAAACTCTGCAAAACTGAGACGCTGCTCACTTCATCGCTGCTTTAAACCAAACTTCTCATTACAGACATTAATCATTATTCAGCTTTAACAGAACAAACAATACCAATGGTTCACCTACAGGTTTACATCGTCCATCAGCATCAAACGTTTAAAATAAAGTTTAGATGGACGGGACGTGTCACTTAGTTCAGGGGTTCTCAACCTTGGGGTCGCGAGATGCCTTCAAGGAACTAAGAATATTTTTAAACAATTTATGCATATTTTTTTACCCATTTTTCTGCAACTACACCAAAACGTGCCATATTTTCATCCCTTTCTTGTCATATTTTTGCTCGTTTTAAAGCATTTAAGATGCTTTAAGAACTTTAAGATGACTATAATAATAATAAACGTTCCTGGATAACAGTGGATATTATTCAGATGAATAAATAAATGTGGTTATCACAGATTCATAGAACAATAGACCATCATTTTACTGACTTTATGGATGGACCCCAAAAATCTCTCCCCTTTATTCCCCCTTATAGATGGTCCTGTCTCCACATGACTGTTCTTCAATGTCCAAGTCTGTTATTTTGGGGGTCGCGGGCTGAAAAGATTGAGAACAACTGGCTTAGTTGACCAACAATCAGTGGACTTATGGAGTAAGCAGTTAAAAGGCCTCTGAAACTGGAGGATTAAGGTATTGACAAGCATTCAGAGCCACATGGATGAGGAAAGCATGGTTGAGAATAGAGAGAGGAACAGACGGCGTGCTGTGACCAGTCGTGTCAAATGGACCAAAATTCATATCTTTCTTCGTTATTTCTTGGTTATTGACATGTTGCAACCAACTTAGGTTGGTTGCACCACCTACTGTACTGGAGTGTGTAAACTCAACAACACTGCCAAGAAAAAATCTTGATATCTTTTCTCAAAATGGTGATATAGGATACTGTATAATAACACTACTGGAAAGAAAATTTGGAGTGAATTTGCTGATGCAAAACGCCACACAAACACATTTAATAACAAACAGCTGCACAATATGCACCACTTTTAGCTTTTTCTCCACTAAGGAACAGCACATGAGTGAGTTCTGTATTTTTTTAATCGAGTCCCACCACTAATATATATATATATATATATATATATATATAAATAAATAATGGACACGCTAGGCTACACTTACCCACTGTTTTTTGTTAGTTTTTTTGCATCTTCTAACAGTCCATCACCAAACATTACCAACCTTTTCTCTCCAAACTGTGCTCAGGTGCTTTCTGTCCAATTTAATTATTCTCACAATGTGTTCTGGACTCGGTGGGAGCCAACCAGTGAGAACGTAAACGGATTGGACACACACATACACACCTGTGTATCCACAGATGGAGGGAAAGTTCCCACGTGACCGTTTATAGTCAACAAAAAAGCTTTTTTTATCCTCATTCTCCTGCAGAACAAACATGAGAGAATGCTCCTAGAAACTCTAAAATGATAGGAATGATAATGCTTTAATAGAACTACAGTATGTAATATGCATAGGAATGATAATTTAATCCCAGTCAAAGCCTACTATAAAATAATACCCGAAATACATGTCCACGGATAGGAACTTAATTTAAATTCAAAGTCTTGTATCAACATTTATCCACATAGTAAAGTAGCCAATGGCTGTGTTGAAAATGTCCCACTAACACACACTACAAACTCAACGAGTATATACTGTCTACTATATACTATGAGTATGATTAGGATGATGAGCGTTCCCACTGAAGTAGTGAAGTATACTTCCAAGTTTCCCAAGATGCATTTGGAACCTACAAGTAGAAAAACCTGAAGCACACTGAGGCTAAATATCTTTTAAGTTAGAAAATGACCAAGTAGAATATCAACATGTGCTCATTTGATCCATAAAACTCACGTAGACACATTTCATTCACACATTTTGGAGATTCCATATTGTCCGTCATTAACTACTGATGAAGCTTCCTGTTAATTTTTAAAATAAGAGCCCTATATACAAAAGGGTTAAAAAACTAACGGAGGACAAAAAGATAGGCTTTTATTTTGAAAAAGGGGATCTTTGAGTCTTAGTTTGAAGCCGGTCCCAGGACGATTTTCGCAATGCATCATGGAGCAGTTGAGTATGACTAGTGTGTTCACCGTGTATTCTGAAAAAATACCCTGATATAGTATTTCTCGCGTACTCAATCAGGGGGCGACAGCTCCAAGTCTGAGGTTTCGTAGTAGACAATGAAGCAGAGAAGAAAAGCTCTCCTAAGGGACCTTTACTCTCTCTTAAACAGTGCGTGGCTGACGCCCATTGTGGTCATAGATTATTTTTCGTGTCACAACATTGTTTATCCTCTTTCGGTAAACAAAAGAAAACAAAGGGATGTTTACAGGCAGTAGAGCTGTGTGACATCATCAATCACGTGATTTCAAAATGGAGGAACACAGGTTCTAAAACTGTAAAGTAGTCCTATTTTTAAAAGGTAATTAAACGAATATGGTGCATAATAATGTGTTTTGTTTGGCATAGATCTAATAAGTACGATTAGAAGATTTAAGGCCACATTTGTAAAAACAGTGGAGGATCCTTTTAGGCTAACGCTATTACCAAAGAATCGGCCAAACAGAAGGTGGACGGTGAAACCAGAGGACGTGAAGTCAGATAGGTCGATTATCTGTTCGTTAATGGAATAATGTGGCCATTTTTAAAGAATATAACTTAAAGAGTACCTAAAACCTAACTAACCCCTGCTTTCTGCTGGACTGCCACTAGAAGGGAAATTCAAAAAATGCCTTATTTATGGGGCATACGGGGCCTTGTTTATAGCCCTCAGGCAGCAGGTTAGTGCTGGCAGTGACAGACCACTGCCTGCTCAACTACTACACACAATACACAGCCCACACACACCGCAGCACACAGCCCCACAGACGCTATATTATTCACAAACAGTCCCTGATCTACTCCCACCATTAGCCTCAGAACACCACCTCACACACACAGCAGCAAGAAGTACATGCACGCTTGCGCGCACACACAGAGACAGAAGTGGATACACACAATATGTGTCTGTACATACACACATAGCTTGATGAACCCCCCATTTAAGCTGTCAATCAATGCTTACTGAGGGCTGTGATTGGAGGAAACCCTCCTCCCTCCTCTCAGCTTTTATAAGAGGGGCGGGGCCAACAGTGAAAGTTGATGACCCAAGGGAATCTGAAGAATTTGCTTCAGCCAATGGCAAAATTCACTTGTAACAGCCGGCATTCAACCCTTAGAGGCCAGTAAATCTGACATTTTAAAACTAAATACGCAAAATTTAAATACTTTTACTAAAATGGTAAATGGACTTGATTTATACAGGGCCTTATCCCCACAATGAAGTAGTTACATTCACACACCAATGGGACAGAGCTGCCATGGAAGGTGCTCGTCAACCACTGGGAGCAACTTAGGGTTCAGTGTCTTGCCCAAGCACACTTCAACACAGACAGGTATAGCCTGGGATTGAACCCCAAACCTCTTGATCAGAAGACGACCCCTCTACCACCTGAACCTAAAAAGTTAAAAGTTGAACTAGGATCAGTCAACAGCACTAGGTAATACTCAAATACATATGTTTTCAGCAGGGGTTTAGTTACACTTTAATGGTATATCTGCTCAGTTCCTACTACATTTGCTTAGACTCCGCCTACATGCTGCTTGATCACTAAACATGTTTTAAAGAACAAACCTGTGCAAGCAACTTGACTCTGCAACTCCAAACCGCAACCAAATGTCTGCCTATGGATGTTACTACCCTCCGAATAAACCATGGTACTCTGACACTGGTTGTGTCAGCCTGCGCGTGTGTTCAGTTATTCATGTTTCTCTCCCTTTGGGCTCCGATAGGCGCCGATAACAAACACATATTACACGTGGTGACGCAGATAACGGCAACACTGCGAGGGGCTTTAATATTCACAAACATGTAGCTGAGCTGAGTGTTTTGATTAGCACTCAGCAGTGACTGGGTCACTCAGCCCCACAGCGCCCCCTAGAGCCGTGGAGGTCGGCCTATTTAACCTCACCATTAAAAGAAAAGGAAAATCCCAACACACACACACACACAGGAGCTGAACATTAGCTTGTTTGATCTACATTCTGGCATTGGACCAAAAGCCTGGGAGCGCATCGATTGGACGTTTAAAGGGCTGTTCAGTTGCTACATCAGATTACAGAGAGCAGCGGCTTCTTTAAGCCTCTCAGCGATCCTCATTTAAATAACAGGATGGGAGACAGGGGGCGAGCAGGAGCGCACAGTCGGCAGTAATTATGCAAAACACGAGTCCTGTGAAAGAATCTGGGTCATATCTGATGAGTATAATGTAATGTACAGGTGGAATAGGAACTCAGCAGCACTAGGAAATAAATCACTAATTTGTCACACTAACTGGAAAGAAATGTGTTTATTTAGTTGTACACTGTAGATCTCTTATCACTTTTTTCTAGAATTTTTGTCAAAGTAATAATTCCTGCAAGTCTTTTTGAATAATATGTTAAGAATTCATTTTTTCAGACAACCTTTTTCAGGAAATGTACTTTGATCTCCTGACATGATTCAACTGTCAACTGTCAGTCTTCCTAGGAGGTGTCTGCTGTTCACTTTGATGTGTCCCTCTGAGTTATTTCTGGGCGTGGCCAGCTTGAGTTGGCAGTCAAAACATGTCAGGTGATCAGAGTACATTTCCTGAAATAAAGTTGTCTGAATAAATGAAACCTGAACACAAAAAGTACTGCATATTATATGGAAGTTATGGGAATGTTTGGGTCACATATTTAAAAATTTAAGGAAGCAAACATTAGGACTGAATAGGAGAAAAAAAAATTAACCAAGTCTAAATCTTACTGATCACATTTATTCAACTCAATCTTCTTATATTTTTTAACTGATATGTCAAAACTGTTATGTCACATAACATCACGTCTGATTGGCTCATTCGACATTACCTCATAAATGATTGGACAAAATTAGCTTGGATTGACATATTTTAGCCTTGGTTTTATGTGATACAGTCATGTGACCAGTGGACAAATGTCTAATCTTGTGTAATCTTATTTCCTCTGCCAAGAAGCCAATACAGGTGTACTTCAAATGCATTTGACATAATTTTAACCAAAGGTAGACTTTAATCCATGGTAAATTTCATTAAATTCAAGGGAATCTGGATTTATGTAATGATTCTGGGTCAGTCTAAAAAATCAAAAAAAAAAAAAAACATCTTTCTTCATTGTTGAAATTTCAAAAATTAATATCTCGGTTCGTAATTGACGAATCTATATGAAATCTGACTCAGTTGTGTCTGGTTGATTCTGAGATCTCACAGCCTGTTGGAACCTGTTACATGATGAAATAAGGGGTAGATGTTGATTGTTTCTCTGACTCCTAAAGGTTAATTGCCTGTAGTGTTCGTCTCCATCTGCAGCTCATTCAGTCCGAGGTGTTTGTTTAGCTCTCAGGAGAATATCTCCTCCTGGAAAGTCCTTTACGCCGACCTTGTCACCACAAATCACCTATTTACCCACTCCCCCAACCCCCCCCATCTCCCCTCCCAGTAAATGTTGCTGTCCATCAGTAAACAGTGGATGACTCCCAGCTAACATCTCCAGCTTTGAGGTCACCGCACAACGGCAAGTTCAGTGTTTGCCCGCTGTCTGTTCCCGGTGTTATTCTCCTGCTGCATCTCACAGTTCATCAGGCTGCACAATGTGTCCCAAAAAAAGACTCAGCCTAACAAAACTGAGAATACACACAAAAAAACAGGTAAAGTTCAAGCACCATGTGGCAGCTAAAAATAGACCTAAGGCGGTGATCATGTTGCATTCGGTGAGACAAAAGCCCAAGGGTGGTCCGGGGGTCACGTGGAGCCATCTGTCAAATTTTGTGCAACCACAAATTGTCACCAAAATATACAAAAAAAAAAGACAGCAAAATGACAGCAAAATGACAGAAAGGCACACAAAACATTAAATAAAAAAATAAAACAAAAAAGGATAGTGAAAATACACTAAATTACTCCGAGAACACCCAAGAAAACTACAAAAATACACAAAAATACCAAACATACACAAATAACAAAAATAAAATGACAGAAACAAACAAAATAAGGTAAAACTACCCAAACTGGCAACAAAAATGACTTCAAAAGACAAAAGGTCACAAATTATACAAAACAGCAAAATGACAAAGGTACACAAAACATGTAAAACACACAAAAGACAACAGAAATACACAAAGTTACTCCCAAAACACTGAAAAAGTCTACAATATAAACATATACAAATGATATAAAAGCACAAAATAACCCCCAAAACCAAAAAAAGAGAAGTTTGAAAAAAAATTAAAAAACAGACCAAGAACAACCACAATGACACTAAAAACACACAAAAACAGACCAAATAAAGGAAAACCACACAAAACGGCAACAAAAAATGACTTAAAAGACAACGGAAATACACACAAGACTAAAAAAACAACAAACTTATACAAAAAAACCGCAAAATAACCCCAAAAACACAAAACGAGACAAATATACAAAATCGCAATAAAGATACACAAAATGACTCCAAAAACAAAAAGAAAATCAGACTAAGTCCTTTGTTCTATCCAGTGTTATTATTGTAAATGATGACGCAAAGTTTGTATTAGTCTAAATCAAACAATCACATTTTTTGTAATAAAAGAGAATCCATGAAAACAGGCGTGCGTACCTTTCCCTCCCTCTGCTGTTTGCTTCCAGTCGTCCGTATTAAACACTGAAGCAGCTTCACTGTTGACAGTCGTTTCCGAGGACTTGTCGACGTCTCCTAATTGGCCTCAGTTCCACATTGGTGCACACGAGTTTTCAAGTGTGCTTCCGCAAATTGGTTTATAATTTGGAAAGGACAAAAATCAAGATAGTGTGTTGTAATCAGCAATTACCTCCTGACCAGCGAAGCAGGGACGAATTAATTAGAAACGTTGGGAATCGTGTCTGCAGATGCTTAAAATGTTGAGCTCACCCCCCCGCCGAGGTGGTGACTTCATGTTTACTCCACAGCAGGAATAAATGTTGACTAGTCAGATTGTTTCTGTGTTCCTTTCTCCTGAGTCTCCTCTGTGTTGTTTCAGTACACGTCTGTCAGACACTTTTCTTAAAGGTTTAGCATTATTTAGTTAGTATTTAGCATTAGGGAGACCATGTTCTGATTTCCAAAAAAGAGGGATGGGTGATAGAGACTAAAAATGTATCCCGATAATTTCTGGTATTTTTCACGATAATGATAAAAACTACGATTAATATAAACATTAAATAAATAAAACAATTCCCAACTTAAAGTGTAAACAGGTTCTTTACAAACACAAATAAATGTGAATGCATCAACACTAGACACATTAAAAAAGGCTACAATATCTGCTGACTCAGAGTTCATGAGCTGATATTTTATGGAATACATATTTATGAACGTGGGTCACTCTATTAGTGTTATTGTATGCAATCAATTTATTTCCTCCCTAAAAATTAAATTATTTAAAAAAAAAAAAAGAGTTACATGAAGTTATGGTTGATAATTATCTCTGATTTCCTATAATTAAACCAGATCAGACTTAATGATTAAATCATTCAGTATATTTAGGTGTCATAATTGCAATAGTTACATCACTGTCTAATGGGACCAGCTTTATCTTGTGAACACGTGAAATATAATTATAAATATTGTGTTTCACAAGTTGGGACGAATGAATAGTGACATTAGCATTTATGCTAATATTTATTTCACACGACGTGTGACATGTTTCGCTTTTATCCTTTTGTACAAGTGTTAAATCTGACCATAAACAGCAAGCCGTGTACTTTTTACTTGGTCTAGTGTGTTGGTGGGTTAGCTTAGCTAAGTTAGCTTTAGTTGAGTTTCCAGTTCATAATCGTTGCTGGTGGGTTTATCTCTGTCACCGTGTTTGTGAAACTTTGGGTGGATCTGGTGGAGGAACTTGGACTGGTTCACTGGCAATTGACAATTTTGGCACATGGAACAAAGATTATATATTATTACCGGTGATAAAAACAGATCACACGTTCTTACTCGTTACCATACTTGAGGCTTTCTTGAATCTACCTAAAATACAATCTAATAAACAGATAAGTTGTTACTGTCCATAAGGTTAAAAAAAAAATTGATGCATCTCATTATAACAAAGACTTCAAAACAATCTGAAATCAATGGTGACTCAATTATGCATTATAACAATCTGTCCTTGAAAAATCTCATGTAAACCTCCTTAAAATCTCTCAATCATTGAAACAATGAGAAACGTTGCTTTCTAGAAAGCAAAACTATAACAAAAAAACATACTTGCTTACAGAACAGTAAATAATCATTAAATATACAACACTAATAAATTATGTTTTAATCTCTCTCTTTCTCTTGGACAGTGGTCGTCTTTTTTTTTTCCTCATGTGTGACGAGTTCGTCAAAACAAAGACACATCTTTAATGATTCCGTCACGTAATGAACCATATTGGTTTTAAAAAGCAACTCCTGAGCTTTTAGAATCTTTCTCCAATAGAGTAAATATAAGCAGAGTTACAGTCTTTTAAATTAACGTGTTCCCCGAGATTCGTTCAAGATCCCTGTGAAACGTGGATAATTTCATTAATTGTAAAATATCCTCAGACAAGACATGTAAACGGGACATGTCTGGATATATCCAGACCTATGTTCACCTAAGTTAGCAATGTTAGCATCAGTTTAATGACTGAATGTTGCTGTGTTGTTAGTGTAACTCAAACAGCATTAGCATCAGCCTCATGGAACAGGGCTAATGCTAATTGCAGGTCTTTGCTACCAGGAGGACTCAGTGTGTTCAAAAATAATTAAAAGAAGCTGTGACTTTCAAGTAATTCTAATGCATGCTAATGCTAAGTAGGAGCAGAAAAGGTCACCAAGAACAGTCAAAAATACAATAAAAAACAAAGTGAGAAACCTATACAAAACAGCAATAAAAAAAAAAGACGTCAAAAGAACAGAAAAGGTCAGAAAATAAACAAAACAGCAAAACGATAAAGGTAAAAGAAACTGAGACTTTCTATTTATGCTAATGCTAACACTACTATGACCTTGTAGCCCTACACTTTGAAATAGGAGATAACATTAACATCATCGTCATCAAGTCGGTTCAGAAAAGGACACATTTTTATCACTGAAAACAAAACTACTGTATGCTCTGCCTTTTGAAAGTTAATGCTAAAAATCCTACACCTATGCTAATGCTAACAGTCAAGCAGGAAATCAGTTTTAGCGTATTTCTACATTCAGAGCACTCTTCTGACGCTCCAACAACATTATGCTAAATATTAAGATAACAACCCATCAATGAACTTTGTTCTTAACCAAAATAACTTCTAATGCTAGCAATTAGATTAGCACTAATGTAATAGAATGAATAAAGTAGCATTTAGCATTAAACAAGTAAACATGCAAAAAACCTGCCATTAAAAGAATAGCTTTTATTGTTAATCCTAAAAGTGAGTTTTAGCATAATTTATCTAGCGCTTACGGTAAGTGCTAGCATTAGCGTGGGTGGTCGATGCAAACAGAGGTTTAATTTAGTCAGGCAGTTATGCAGACAGTCCCATGTTCTCCACAGCATTAAGAGACGTACACGTGAGATCAACAGGAAAGATAATGCATGTCTGCCCTGCTGCCGGTAGCCACGGGGATTGTTGGCAAAGTATTGATTGAAGCTTCTCATGATGGACCCGTCGGTGGGGTGGGGGCTTGGGGGGGTCCTTCACTAGACTGACATTGAGACTGACCTTCAAACTGTCAGTGGAAAAAGGTGAGAAAGGTTCAGAAAACAAACCTTTATAATGATTTATCACAGAGTTATCAACTGTTGGGACGCAGCCATCCTTCTTAGCAATAAGCTGTGATAGAGACTTTAGAACACGTGTCAAACTCAAGTCCCGGGGGACGACTTCGGCCTTTTAAATCAGTGGTTCTCAAACTTTTTTGGCTCAAGTCCCCCTTTCTCTTATTTCTAAATCTAAGTACCCCCATTGTCTGACTCCAACATTTTGCTTAGAAAACTATTTAAAAACAACTACAGAGCATAATGATGGAATGAACGAGTGATAACACACATTTTAAAGAATCTAATTTTGTAAATAAGTGGAAAGAAAGTATTTAGTGCAGTGGTTCATAACCTTTTTTGGATTATGATGCTATTTTCATATCAAGAATTTCTGGCGACTTCAAAGACATTTTTTTCTAGAATTACTTTTGGATCAAGTTTGAGCTCATATATATATATATATATATATATATATATATATATATATATGACCCATGGGGTCCCAACCCTAAGGTTGAAAAACACTGATTTAGTGTCTCCTGAATAAATTTATTTCTGTGGTTGATTTAGTTACCTATGGTCATTAATTTCATATTCATACATCGTAAAAATGTGCTAAAACAAGCACAAGATCACACAAGATTTGACATCCAGCCGTTAGCGCCACTTGCTTAAGCACATTTAAATAGGGATGTAACAAAATAGTCAACTCACGACACCAAATACTCGTGAAAAGGTGTTAAAAAAAAAAATAGAAAAAAAATCTTTGTTGATGAAAAACTATTTGACTGCAAAAGTTGGAGACAGTGTGTGGGAATGTTTTGCTTCACAAATAAAAAATGAAAATAAATGTACCAATCTGTTTTATTATTATTATTATTTCTCATACATTAAAGTTTCTAAAGCTTTCGTCTTAGGGTCTTTATACTTTGGGCTCCTCTTTCAGTACTGCACCATTATGTTTTGGCCTGCGTGTAATTACGGCTCGTATTTGTAACACTCTTGGACAATGCAAAACAATTTGGGACACTTTTAGACAATGTAGGACAACTTCGGACAATGTGGGTCACTCTCGGACAATGTGGAAAAAAATTGGACTCTCGGACAATGTGGGACAATTTTGGACATTGTGGGACGGCTGCAGCAGAAAAAACTGGCATATGGCAGAAAAAAAGGCAGAAGCCACTTTTGGTTCTCGGCCCTACTGGAGTTCCGTCTCAATCTCTGCTTAGAAGAAGCTTTAGTGCTCAGATGTGTTGGAATACGACCGTTACACGGACATGTTGGCCGGGTTCCAGAAAAGTGTGCGCTAACCGCAGTGTTTGCTTGCTTTCTCGGTGCATCACTACACACAACCGACTTATGAGTCAACGGAGCATACGCATTTTACGCCATCTTTTTATTCCTTTAAATGTTATGTCGCGGTTTTTTTATTTAGCAGAATTTTGTGCTATGAAATTTTGTTACATTCCTAATAACTATTGTCATTAATTTCATATTCATACACAGCAACAATGCACAAACAAGCACGAGATCACACAATATTTTGTCTGAGATTCAACATCCAGCCGTTTGCTGCACTCACTAAAGCAAACACATTAAACCGTCATTTTTATGATGCAAATGTGTGATTTTGTCCCAAAACATGTGGGTGGCCAAGAATTGGCATTTCTGTTTGTTTGTTTGACAAGCAAAATGAAGACAAATAGTCACATGTGAGGCTCTATTCAGTGTCAGATTGTAATTTCTGCTTGATTATATAGTGAATTTGATATTTTCCATTCATTTTAATGGATTTTAATTTAAATTTTTGTAGAACATAAAATCAGAGGCCGTATATTATACGAAAAGTTAACACGTTAATATTCACAAGCTTATTAAAAATGTTTTAAGGTGTTTTATTTCACAGTTATGAACCATAATGTTCATTTGCAAAAAGCTAAACTAAAACATTACTTTAATCTCCTCCACCGGCTGCACAAGCTCAGACCATTTCCCTAATAAGCAACATTTATTTTAAAATCCTTCCACAGATTGATAAGAACGCCTTGTGGCCCACGGCACCATTTGCTGCCGGTGAAGTTGGGAGATTACATTTGCCGTTCCTTATCTCCTAAATTAACTCATTGCCTCGACATCCTGGTTAAAGTCTCTGGAAACAGATCGTTGTTGAGATTTCAAACATGACATGGCCGTCCCCTCGTGTCCCACATTTCCAGCTCTCAGCCGTCGACTTTGAGTCCAAACAAATAACCTTGAGGAGGCTTTTTAGAGAAGGAGAGAGAGAGAGACGGTGACGGGAAGACCAAGTAATAAAACGCCTCCTCTGACTGCCTGTGACAACTCAGAAGTGAAATTCTATTCGTGTGACATTTTTTTGTCACTCTTCAAAGCAGCAAAAATCTTCAAAGCTCCCCTGAAAAATAAGCCTAGCTCCATGCGGTCACAAGAAATTGTATTGATTTCTCCTCCAAGTGTGTTTTTCCTGTCACTGTGTGTGCTGGGAGAATGGAGAAATTACAGGTTTTTTCCATCTTCTGGATCTTGACACTTTTGTTTCAAAAAGGAGACACTTTATACGGCAGGGCAGCGCTTATCCTCATGGACACAACCCGGGAAAACTCAGGATCAGACACCGGCTCTGATACACACACACACACACACACACAGCTTTAACCAACTGCATTTTCAAAGTGCCATTTGAAGTTTATTCAAAGTTTGTCGATTAAAACTTGATACCTTAATACTGCGCCAGAAAAAAATTATTTTTCATGGCTCGGTTCATCAAAACAAAAATACAACATGACAACAAAAAAGCAAAAAATGACAAGAAAATTGTCACAAAATGACTCAAACACACAATATGGTGACAAAAACCCACAAAATGACAACAAAAACTCACAAAACGAACAAATGATGACAAAAAAAAGTCAAGATGACTTGAAAAATGCACAAAATGGAAAAAATAAAATCACAACTGAAACATTAAATGACCACAAAGACAACAGAAATATACATGATCATGAGACACGACCATGAAGCCGCTTCAGGCGGACGAGGCACAACATTCCACAACTGTCACTCACTTCCTTTCCTGGAACTTGACACTAATTGCAAAATGCAAATTGCGAAGCTGATGATTGCGAGCGGCGATAATGGCGGATTTCCTCGATTCCATTCCATGAACGCGGCTAATGAAGAGAAAGTCACTTATGAAGGTGGATTATGCATGCATTGTGCATCTTCAGGTGAAAAGCTGCCGCCGCTAATGATACGTATTCCGTTAGGAAGCAAATCAGTGAAGGTGTTTGTACGAAGCTACGTACGGAATGGATGATCCAGAGGAATCTGATCTGAATAATACTCAATCAGACGTGAATTAAAGAAGACGGGCAGAGTTTTAGTGAGCAGAATAAGTTTAGGATATTACATGTCAACTGTTTTTCAGATCTTTAAACATTAAAAATGGCTCTTCATATCTGTATTGTTATTATTCATTGGTATCTAACTTATTAGAACCTTCCATGGCAGTAGCTGCACAATCTGGATGTGTGTGGAATCGAGCTGTTTAGTAATAATAATAAATAAATAAAATATTTAAATAAGTAAAACATTTTCTACAAATTGGTGCCACTGGGAGGGAATGACAAAAATGACTCGGATGACATTGATCAAATTAATGATTAACTCAGATAACCCAGATAGGAAAATGTAATCCAATTTACCAGTACTACCACACACAGATCCCAGTTACAGCTACAGTACATAGTCTAGGGCTTCCAAGTTTACGTGATTGTGAAAAAAACTACATTTACATTCTGACCCGGAAAAAACAATCTCACCCATTTCTTTTTTTCTTCCATTTAAAATGACACAGAAACGCCTCACATGGCAAGGCAAGGCAAATTTATTTATATAGCGCATTTCATACTCAAGGCAACTCAATGTGCTTTACATGATAAAACATTCAATTGTTTAAAATCAATAAGAACATTTAAATCAATAAGAACATTTAAAATCATCAGTAAAATCAATTAAAATCATCAGTAAAATCATCATTACATCAACAACATGACAAAAAATCTCTCTCAATCATATGCAGTAGAGAAAAAAAGTGCCTTTAACTTTGATTTAAAAATGTTCACATTAGATACTGACTTCAGCTCCGCTGGCAGTTTGTTCCACTTCTTTGCAGCATAACAACTAAAAGCAGCATCACCATGTTTACTGTGAACTCTGGGCTCCACTATCTGATCTGTGTCCATAGATCTGAGAGACCTGCTGGGTTCATACCTGACTAACATGTCACTGATGTATTCTGGACCAAACCCATTCACAGATTTATACACCAGCAGCAGAACTTTAAAGTCTATTCTGAGGCTGACTGGGAGCCAGTGTAAAGACTTTAAAACTGGAGTAATGTGCTCTGACCTCTTTGTTCTGGTTAAGACCCGAGCTGCAGCGTTCTGAACCAGCTGTAGCTGTTTGATGCTCTTTTGGGGGATTCCTGTCAGAAGACCATTACAATAGTCCAGTCTGCTGGAGATAAAAGCATGGACCAGTTTCTCCTGATCTTTCTGAGCCATTAAACCTTTCACTCTGGAGATGTTCTTTAGGTGGTAGAAGGCTGTTTTTGTGATTGATTTGATCTGACTGCTGAATGTAAGATCTGAGTCAATCAGAACACCAAGGTTTTTGACTTGGTCTTTAGCTTTTAAAGATCGAGACTCAAGATAATTGCTGACAGCAGTCCTCTTTTCCTTGTTACCAAAGACAATCACCTCCGTCTTGTCATGGTTTAGTTGAAGGAAGTTTTCACTCATCCAGCAGTTTACTTTTTCTAAACAGTCACACAACACCTCAATGGGACCATAGTCATCTGGGTTCAGTGATAGATATAGTTGTGTGTCATCTGCATAGCTCTGATAATCAACCTTACAGTTCTGTAAAATTTGTCCTAAAGGAAGCATGTAAAGGTTAAACAGAAGGGGTCCAAGAACAGATCCCTGAGGAACCCCACAGGACATTGGTAATCTGTCAGATTCAAAGTTTCCAATGCTTACAAAATAGCTTCGCTCCTCCAAGTATGACTTAAACCATTGCATTACTTTTCCATTTAGTCCAACCCATGTTTGCAATCTGTGCAACAAAATTGTATGATCTACAGTGTCAAATGCAGCACTTAGATCCAACAGAATGAGAACAGTTACTTTTCCTGAATCAGTGTTCAACCTTATGTCATTGATCACTTTGATAAGAGCAGTTTCAGTGCTGTGATGAGAACGAAAACCTGACTGAAATTTATCAAATATTTTGTTGAATGTTAAGAATTGACTCAGTTGGTTGAAGACCACCTTCTCAATGATCTTGGCCATGAATGGAAGGTTGCTGATTGGTCTATAGTTAGCCTGTATAGAGGCATCCAGTGTTCTCTTTTTTAACAGCGGTTTCACAGCAGCTACTTTCAGGGATTTTGGTACGGTGCCTGATTGGAATGCATGTTTCATGACGCTATCATGCATCTACACAATATTTTAATCCTTAGATTGACATAATTAATTTAACAGCAATACAACAATAAAACTTGCCTTTATTAGTGATCCTCAGCTTTTGATCTCTGCTGATTGGTCGAATGAAATCACATGATCTTTGTATTTATAGGGTAGGGAATCTTTATTTAAAAGGTTATTGGAGGACAGCCATTTGTGGCCCATCGCAGACCCCACACCAGGCGACACAACACCATTATATCAAATTTAGGCAGATGCCTACTGATTATCCCGGAGTGGGGCGGACCGGCCCCGCGGCGCAGTGCTAATGAGGGCTTTTCCTCTGACTGGGTGGACATGTTTTGGAGGCAGAGCCGCTGTCGGTGCCCTTAAGATGCTACGCTCAGAAAGGGAAATTGATCCAAAAAGCCTCCACATTTCCCCTAAAAGATGTTTTCCAGCAGTAAATGACACCTTTGGAAAGCAAGCACACACACACACAAACACACATACCAGGGTCTCACCAGGAATTATTCACAGCATAAAGAGCATGGTGTGCGAGCGAGCGCCGCAGTCATGGAAAATTTTGAAATGTATAACTTCTTGAGGGCTAAAAATAGTGACGTAAAGTTGTTTTTTAAATCTGTTACTGCCTTACCTTTAGGGGTGTGGCATCTAAGGGACCTCACAGTTTGATTCGGTTTCGATTCAGGATGCTACGATTCGCTTAATCAATGATTATTACAATATCAACAATTATAATTTGTTATGCATCTATTTTCTTTTCCTATACTTTGTGGCTATTTCATACTTTTAAACAAGGTATACGTGTCTTTATCCATTCATTAAACAAACAAATGTATCATTATTAAGGGTGTAACAATACATGTATTTGTATTGAACCATTTCGGTACAGGACGTTCGGTTCGGGTATTGGGTTGTGCACGGGTGAGTTCCCGGAAAGGAACAGAAGTTGCGTGTGTTTACTTCCGCCTGCAGCTACATGTGCAGCCCGTGTACGCAGAGCGAGAGGACCTTCCCCAGTCGCTAAAGTCTCCTGCTTTGGAACACTTTGGCTTCCGGGTGAAATACAGTCACCAGTTACAACGGTTACCACTTAAACCACAACACCGGCTGAGCCACTGTTCGTTCAGGATTGTAACTGTTAGTTTGTTATTTTACAATCCCATATGGAAAAAAAATGCTATATTTACGCATATTTATGCACACCATTATTATAAAACAGAATAGATGGAAGGCAGGCTGGTTAATTTAGAACAATTTGATCCGAATGGTTTCAGTAACTTTTTATCCAAACTAATGTAACCAGTGTGAGTGAAATACATCCCTGAATACTGGACAGTACAGGTGAGCTTTCATAGATTTCTGTTGTTTCTTATAAGGGAATTGTCCATAAATTAATGGACATAAACAAGTAAACAATATTTAATGGTAAATGCATTCACATTTTAGTGCGAGACCACGTGCTGTGCAGGTTGGCAGTGAGTAAAAACCCTTCTGTAGTTGAAACCATGGGGGGGGGGGGGGGGGCGCTTCAACACTGATTACCTGATGGCAAAGTGGCGCCCGTGTTTCCACTGCCCAGAATCTCTTTAGAACGTGGGGAAGTCCCTCCATGGAGGACATAACGAGGCCTGAGCAGACGGAGGGTGTCGGCTACAGTACAGGAGGAGGAAGAGGAGGAAGAGGAGGAGGAAGCGCACAGGGGAGGCAGCTGGCATGACAACCTAAAGCAGGCAGGAGACGTGGTTGCCATGGCGACCAACAGGGATGTTTGCATCAGAAGAAAATTTACGGTGGAGGAGGGCAACACTCGCTGCTAGAGTCGAGAGTAATTTAGAGTGAGTGAGGAGGTCAGAGAGAGGGGAGTTTTCCTCCAACTATTGTCTCATCCTCAGTATAACAGTTAACCAGATCAGATCAACAGTTAACCAGATAAGATCAACAGTTAACCACTTCAGACTAAGCAGGAAGTGGTCTGAAGACAGACGGGTAAACGAGTAATCTGATGACATGAATAAATCCATCCACAGTGATTCTGAGGAGCATCAGGGGCCACACTGACCTACTTAAATTAAGCTCACGGTCTCGAGCTGTGATTCCTTCACAGTTTTACACAAAATAAAAGAGATAATTCTAAATGTCAACAAAGTATAATTGTGCTTTGAACGCGTTTCCACTGAAGGTTGTTTTTGGAGCCTCGTAACTCCTGTGAAATCTCATCCCACGAGACTTCACTGCAGGAAGATGGACGCTCTAACACTCTGCATTCCTTTATTGTTTCACGCCTAATGTGGCAATAATATTTTTTAAGTCTAATACTAAGAAATGTCTGGGTCTCCTCTTCTGTCCATACGTACCGCGTCATGTTTTCTCATTGTTTTCATTGCGCTTTTTAGATTTTGTGCATTTCCAAGGGTCATGGAAACGCAGCTATTGGCTCCAACTTTTGCAGTGAAATTGTTTTTCATCAACAAAGATTTGTTACACATTTGTTACTATTCATTGGGATTGAGAGTATTAAAAAAATAAGCTCACAGTTATTGTCTGCATTTATTTACCTCTTGTAATGTTGTAGCTTTGACACCTTAAGGGTTAATACCGTCGAGTCATTATTATCAGCTTTCTAATGTGACCCCGTTGTAAAAATTGATGGAGCAACAATACAACAATGTGAGTCACTCAGAGAAAACACACTCGGCTGACAGCGAGGAGGAGAACTACACGGCCACTAAGTCAGTTCTCACTGACACGTAACCATGCTTCACTGCGTGTGACGTTACTGGGACACATTTCAGCAGCACCAAGGTCGATTGGGTCACGGACACGGCGCCGGAGCGGGGAGACGCTCATTTTAATTGCTTGCCAGCTTTATCCCATCATGTCTCTATTCACTGAGCACTCTCATGGGTGTTGTGTTGATTTATGACTGATGTGTCCTCCAAGGGCGACCTGGAGCTGTAGTGAGGCCGAGGGGCGACAGACTGGAGTGTAGTTTGGACACCGTTCATTATTTAAAAGACTTTCTAACTTTCTGTGAGAAAGGCTTTTTAGCCCATTGGTGTCCCCCAACGGGCTATTCAAGCACTTTACAGCAGAGGCTTGGAAACATTCATATTCACATTTGACTGTCAACAATTCATGGCACAAACAAAAAAAGCAACATGGATATCAACAGGTCAAGTTCAAAGATATACCGTCATACAATATCAAGTATTAATCAAACTAGTATTGATCTTACCTCTCGTATCCATATCTTGTTCTATTTACTATTTATCTATCTAGTATCTACCTATCAATCAGATAGCCATCCATTTACCAAGTATCTATCTATCTTCTATCAAGTATCGGTATATTTCTATCCATCTATATATCTATATATCAAGCATATATCAATAAAGTGTATATCTATCAAGTGTCTATCTAGTATCCATCTAACTATCTATCAAGTACCCATCTATATATTATCTATCTATACTATAAAGTGTATATCTATCTATCTATCTAGTATTTATCAAGTATCTATCTGCCAATCAAGTACCGATATATATCTATCCATCCATCTAACAAGTACAGTATGTATGTATGTATATTAAGAATCCATCTATCTATCAAGTATCCTATCAAGTACCAGTATATATCTATCCATCTATCTATCAAATATCTATCTATATCTATCTAGTATCCATATATTCATCTATCAAGTATCTATCTATCTGTCTAGTATTTATCAAGTATCTATCTATTATCTATCTGTCTAGTATTTATCAAGTATCTATCTATAATCCATCTATCCATCCATCGAGTACCTATCTATCTATCAAATATCTATCTATCCATCAAGCAATAACTATCTATAAAGTGTATCTATCTATCAAGTATCTATGAATAATATTGAACCTATCAATTATCTAACTACCCATCCATCTATCTATCTATCGATCAATCAAGTATCCATCTATCAAGAATCTTTAATCTATTCATCTATCAATTATATATCTATCTATCAAGTATCCATCATCTATAAATTATCTACCTATGATCTATAGTCAAATTGTTCGTCATTACGAAAAAAGGACGAAAGTAAAAAAAAAAATTCCTGATACGTTAATGGCAATTTCTCTCTTTTTTATTTTTAATTAATTTTTAATAAATCAAATAGGATTGAAATGGCAATCAAACACGGGATATACCCTCACATGAATGTTTTGGGACAATATCACAAACTTAGACACTATTGAGGACAAATGCGTTGCAAAGACACGGAAATGTCTAATCTACCTCAAAAACACAATGTGATGATACAAAAACAGAATCACCTGTATGACATAAATCAATTACCTACACGTTTTGGGACAATATCAGGTATTTCCATGATATTTGTCACTGTGAAACCAGTGGCTGATTGTCTAGTAATTGTAGTAAAACAGATAAAAGTATAATCTCATGTTCCATTTAATCTCACATTTTCATCCCAACATTGCCTCCCACACATCTGAAGCACAGAAAATAAAATTACTAACAGTAGTTTACTAAATCAACATGTTTGGTTTAATAGTCCGTAATGACATCTGATTAGGGAAAGCTGATGAAACAGAAATGAAATGGAATTGGGTAAACAGAAAGGGGAAATCTGAGGTTTTTTTTACTGTTCTGATCTCTTTAGCAGCACATCTGCTCTGTACTCATATGAATTCACTCCTGCCTCAGAGATTGTTTTGTCAGCTGATTTGCGAAGCCATCCGATTGATTTGTTTTGTGAAACAGATTCCAGACGACATCATTTACCCCAAGCGTCGCCGCTGTGGCTGCGTTACCCTCCTACGCTCATGAGCCTGAGATTAGCTGAAAAATGGACATTTGAATTCCCGTCTCATTTTGGGGCCGATAGGAACTCTACTGAATCACAGAGGCTTGATCGACCAGGGAGAAAACTAGATCCTCTAATCTGATTGTTCCAGACAAAAGGAAACAGAGTCAAAAGGACTGTTACACAGAAGCAGGCAGTTGGGTTATTCCTGACATAACCCTAGAAATAAGAAGTCTTCTATCCCTGGGTGTGTTCGCCGTATCTCTGCACTAGCTCTCAGATAAGACTCCTGGTTTTTTTCTAATCCTCATTACATTCATGAAACATTAAAATGGTCCTCCAGGGCCCATTTCTTTCCCACAGCATGCCCTTCAGTAATTATTCATCTGCCCTTTCATTCGATGCTTGGTCCACCGTGTGAGGGCGACGCTGGGAGCTCACAGGCCGTGGTTCGAGTCCCTTAGTGGTCGACACCCACCCAGAAGGCATTCATCTCTAATAACTTCCTCAAGCGGCGGCTTCGGCACAAAGCGTGCATGACGCCTTTGCTCAGCTCCAAGTATAAATCAGGATATTAAAAAGTTGCAGCGGGGCAAAAGCAATTTCCTTCAAAAAGGCGATTTCGACATTACAGCGGTAAGAAAGGAAGTTGTGCAATCATTTTCTCCTCATTACCTATCACAATAAAACACCTCACCTTCCACCACGAGCCCGAATCAAATCTCTTCTGATAATCCACAGTAAATAGGTTGCTTTTTGTATGACTTTTATACCTCCAAAAAACCTTCAAAACTATCCATTTACATTTTGTTCCAGTTTCATTTCATTGTCTTTCGAGAAAATTAGATATTACTGGCTTTTAAACCTCCCAAAATCACACCCTAAATGCTAAAGAGGGGTATTATAGTCAACTAATGGTTTAAAAATATTTTTTTACGCTTCAAATGATGGAAGCCGAGAGGATTACACTGAAATCATGTAAAAATATGATTCGCAACTTTTTCTCTACTCACCAAAAACTTAGCCACCCATTTTACAGTAAAAATACCATGTAAATGTGTGCTATGGTACCAAAACATGTAAGTGTTAAATGAATCCATGTCACAGGGATGTTCAGAAGCGTAGGCGGCAGGCGGAATCGCCTACTATTCTTTTTCTGGCTGCCTTCTACTCTTAAACATGTTCATAAATGATTCCTTACCCCTTTAGCGCCAAAAGAATATCTGCAATATTACGTGAATATCTGTAAAAGTCAGGTTTTTCTATTAGCTCCATCTGCTAGCGCATAGCAACTCTTCTTCACTGCGCAGAATAGCTGCATCCCAACCGAACACTGGATTACCAGCGCTCTCTGCTGGTCCAAACAAATATCTGGTGGCTACAACTGAAGGAAAACAATCATTCTCTCTAAACATTTCCCCAATAAAATAATAAATCTTAACATTCACAACATTACTGAATTCAGCTGAATTAAATACACATTATCTTTAAGAAAGATTCACCAAGTCCTGCGTCCAGGGTACTGGGTTACGAAAATCACAAATGTAAGGGCATATGTAAGATATATTATGTGCTTGTGTTAGATATAATATGAATATTAATGTGCATTGATATAACTAAATATATTACCAAAACCAACTACAAACAACTCACACAAAAATGATGTTAATCATGCAAATATGTTCCAGTACCAGACAGCATTCTACAGAGGACTACTAAGAGACCAAGCACCCATACTAATGCTATGCTATAAGAAAGAGGTAAACTGATAATGATGCTCAATTCTTTGTCATCATTAGCATGGATTCCAGATTTTAACTTGTAAATCCATCATGAAAACAAAAACTAGGTGATAAAAATACATCATGCTAAGAAACGTGCTACAAAATAGAAGAAGAGCCACAATTACACTAATATAATGCACCAAAAGCCACCATATAGCATAATTTTTGCAAACTTTTCCAGGGGGGGGCATGCCCCCCGACCCCCTAGGTGTGGCGCAGCAGCGGCAACTCGCTGCGAGTTATATCTTTTTTCCTAAAGCCTACTTTCTTTTTTTTTTTTTAAACCAACTACTTTGTTTTTTCTAGACAACTCTAATGCCATATAGATATTTCCATTTCATTTTCAGCAAAATACTACCAACCAGTAAATTACACTGAAGTTTTGCACACGATCCCATGCAGCCGTGGTGCAACATTTTCAACCAAATTATGACCAAAATTCAGCTCTTGTGGCTGAAGTTAGCGATTAATCACAGACTGTTGAAGATGCACAAACACTGAGGACAGATGTCCTTTTGGGTGGGAGTCTTTTAACAGTCCGTGATTACTCTAACTTCAGCCACCAAAGTGTCAGCTGCACACTGTTTAAAGGGGACATATCATGCTAAATCCACTTTTTTAGCCCTTAAATGCATTTTGATGTATATTTAGATTGTTTAGAAGCACAGAAAAGTTCAAATTAATCTCTTCAGGTGCTCCGTTGATATCTTTATATTCTGTTTTGCTCATATTTTTCAATCTGTTTCAATTTTTTGATTCTCTATTACGTTTTTTGAACAACAACGTCAGCAGAACTGCCAAATTAGGACATCGACTCCAGGCCCAACACTTCGAGCAATCCGCCATTTTTATTTCTCGCTTTTATTTTGTAGTCCAAGCTCCAGGATGCAGAAGTTACGAGAGGAGAAATCAAAATGTTTGGTTGTTGGATGTAGTAACCCACACGCTTCATTACACCGTCTCCCAGCATCAGAACCTTTTCGAAGTGCCTGGTTGAGTTTTATTTTTCACGGAAATGTACCCACATCTGTGGTTAAGGTCATTTTTGTGTGT
Organism: Gouania willdenowi; assembly: GCF_900634775.1. Taxonomy (NCBI): domain Eukaryota; kingdom Metazoa; phylum Chordata; class Actinopteri; order Blenniiformes; family Gobiesocidae; genus Gouania; species Gouania willdenowi. Next base: position 2,971,452 of record NC_041049.1, read on the forward strand.
GTGAAGCACTTCAAGGATGACTGCTTCATCAACCTCCGCCAGTATAAAGAAGGATTTGCCGAAAGACTTTGTCTGATTGAGGGTTCAATTCCTTCTATCTTTGGAGACGACGAACAGAGCACTTCGGTAAGCTGCAAATAATGCTAAAAAGTGTGATAAGACGTCCCTTGATGATATGGCCTACGTGATTTAATTTAAGTCTAAAGTTTTCATTAGTCATTTCATTTTGCCGTTTTTGTCTTTGAAAAGGCTGTATTAAAATGCATTTCGTGATGTTAGCTTGGCGCTAGTGTTAGCTCGGTGCTTGTGTTAGCTCACTTGTTAGGGTTCTGCAGGTTTATCATCTTCATTTTCATCTCGCTCCGCTGGGTCCGACTCTGGCTGGAACATGTAAAGCTGGATGGACAAGTCTTCTGTTGTTGACATTTTGTAAATAACGTGTGAAAAAACTTTTTCTGCACCGCTACATAGCCGTATCTCTTCTATCAAACTACAAAAATGGCCGAGCAGGGTGGAGTTGAACCTGGAGAGGGGGCGGGGTATGAAGTGTCTCATTTGCATTTAAAGAGACCGCACCAAAACGAGTTGCTCTTAGAAGCACATCAGAAAAGGGGTAGAAAAGGGGTGGAGCTATAATAATGAAGAATTCAGACCCAAGCAGTGCAGTTCCGCTTTATATAGACCACAACTGTATGATTTATATCTAAAAAGGAAGGATTTAAAACCATGATATGTCTCCTTTAAGGGAGCGTAAGAAGAGGTCCCTTAGGAGAGCTCTTCTTCTCTGTTTCATTGTCTATGACAAACCCTAGAGATGAAACTGTCGCCCCCTGTGGTCACAGATCTTTTCGGGTCACAACAGTTTTTATCCTCTTTCGGTAAACAAAAGAGGTTTATATTGACACCTATAACTTTTCCTGCGTTTTTAAAGCAACCAACAGCAGCACAAGTTGTTATTTTGACTGTAAAACTAAATGAATGATCTAAAAATCAGGCTGAATGTTTCACTTCAATTGAAAACAAAGCATGGTTTACAGGCAGTGGGGCCGTGTGACATCATCAATCACGTGATTTCAAGATGGCGGAACACAGGCTCTAAAACTGTAGTCCCATTTTTAAAGGACAATAAAATGAATGGGTTTTGTTATGCCAAGATCTTCTAACAAGTACATTTAGAAGATTTTAGGCCAAACAGTGGAGGATCTTTTTAAATACATTGAGTTTCTGTTACAGAACAGAAATAACTATACACTATTTCCACCCACGTAGTCTGAGCATTTCTACTACTTGTACAAGAGAGGCCGTTAACCCTAAGCGTCAAGCTTCATCCAAGAAATGAGATAACTGGACACGTCATCCTCGTCCATTAAAAACCATGCAACAGGAAAGACAGAGTACTCCCTGTATTCCTGAACATTTTGTGCAATTTGCTTTTTTAGGAAGGAAACCCAGAGCTGGCAATTAACGGTTAAAATGTTTCAGAACAAAAACTTCATGAAATTTTAACTTTTCCCAATTTGAGGATCAGATGAATACCAAATTTTGAAATGGTACATTGCACTAACAGAAAAATGTCAGTTATATATTGGTTATAGGTGACCAAGACGTATTATGGTATGCTAATAAGCCATGATTTTCTAAACATAGCACTCAGATTACAGTCAATCGTGTCAAATGAGATCTCTAGAGTCTGTGTACAACTGCATTCAGATTGATCTTTTCCCACGGCCAGTACGAGTCTTTTCCTGTCATATCATGGTTTGCAGAACTACTAGCAGGAACCCCAAAGATCCACTTGGTTTGCTAGTTGACGGTAAGCTAATTTACGCTGCAACGGACGCTCAACCTGGCATGGATAATCCGAAACCAGGGAAAGTAGCTTTGTCGCAGTGAATGCTCGGAAGTCTAAGACGCTCAATCCAACATACCTAAATTCTCTGCCAGGGTTAACATTTTTTAAAATCTTTAAGATGAAATATTAGTCATTAAAAAATCTAATCAGGTTAGCCAATCTTTATAAGGGTTTAAGTAGTTTATTTTAGGGATGCACTGAATTCCAATTATTAATACCATTGCATTTATGGCAATAAATATGAACTAATCACTCAAATCAAATCATTGTAATTTGTTCCCTACAGTCTCTCACTGTCAGCTGTGATTTCCGTCTGATGTGCTCTGCATGTCTCCGTCTCCAAGCAGATTCTTCACATCCGGCATAGATAATTTCTTGCGCGCGCTGCTTATTCCCACTTCCAAACTATGATCTTTATCGCTACTGTACTATATCTGCGTTACAAAGTGCCAATGATCTTGAAACGTGTGCAGAATTATTTTTATTTTTTTAGAGCCACACATCAGGCTGCAGTGAGTGCTACACGTAGCTACAATGTCGATGTGAGGCAGAAACATAAATCACACTTGAGAGTGAACTTCTCATTGTTTTCACTCAGGCTCAACCTCTGCTTAGATACTTTAGTGCTCAAATGTGTTGAAATACGGTCGCTCCGCAGACACGTTGACTCGTATCCAAGCAAGCGCACGCTGACCACGGCGTGTCATCACAACATCCTGTTTCTCCCACGTTTTTCGGCGAAAAAAAGTGTTTTCGACCAAAAGCTAAAAATGGACTTCTGGGTTTTTTTTTTCCCGGCACATCACTAGTTAACTTCAGATTCTAATGTAGGATTTCTCAACTCAGTTATATTTGTAAAAAGCTGTTTCCATTGAAGTTTTTTGCAAAGTAAAAGCGATATTTCTAAAGTTTCGACAAAGTATAATTGCTCCTTGTACGAGTTTCCATTGAAGGTTGTTTTGGAGCCTGGTAACTAGTGAAATCTCATCCCGTGAGATTCCTCTTCTGTCCACACGTACCGCGTCAGAAGTGGTCATGTAACCAGGTATGTCAGGCCATGTGATGTGTAATTGCAGAAAAAGTGTTTCCATTGAACTTGTGACACATTTTAATATCGAAACGTCTGAAAAACCTCATGAGAACTAGGGACGTAAAGATTCACTCAACTCCCGATACGATTCGATTCACGATACGATTCTCTCACGATTTATTCTACAAAATGGGACTGTAGACAAAGGGCGCACGGTGGCTTAGTGGTTAGCACGTCCGCCCCACAGCAAAAAGGTCCTGGGTTCTGGGGTGGACTTGGGTCCTTTCTATGTGGAGTTTGCATGTTCTCCCCGTGCTGTGTGGGTTTCCTCCGGGTACTCCGGCTTCCTCCCACCATCCAAAAACATGACTGTAAGGTTGATTGGAGTCTCTAAATTGCCCATAGGAGTGAATGAGAGAGTGAATGGTTGTCTGTGTCTGTGTTGCCCTGTGATGGACTGGCGCCCTGTCCAGGGTGTACCCCCGCCCAGCGCCCTATGAGAGCCGGAGATTGGCACCGGCAGACCCCCGCGACCCTGTTAAACGGGAATAAGTGGGTATGAAAATGGATGGATGGACTGTAGACAAATGACTGAAAAATATTCCTTTATTTTTCTTGGGAAAATACTGTACTATTTTCCTTTCATTTTTCATTGTCAAAAATAATCCCTTGATAAACAATTCAAAACAATGCAATTTAACTAAAAATAAATCTTGAATGAAAGAAATAAAGAAATAATACAAATGAAGAAGAAGCCTATTAATTTAAACTCTGGTTCTGTAGTAAACAATGCAAAACTGCATAATAGTTCTTTTTCTTTTTAAAAGTGCAACTGAAAATGTATTTTGTGCCTGAACAATTGGACGTTAAAAAAAACAAAAAATAAAATAAAGATATTTGTTTGAACCAGCAGAGGGCGCTGGTAACCCAGTGGTCGGTTGGCATGCACATATCCTTGCAGTGAGGAAGAGATGCTATGCCAACCAACAGAGCTAATAAAAAACGTGACTCATACAGATATTCACGTAATATTACAGATATTCTTGCGGTGCTAAAGTTGTAAGGAATCATTTATGAACATGTTTAAGAGTAGAAGGCGGCCAGAAAGAAAGTAGTAGCAGTTTCTGCCCGCCGCCAACACTTTTAAACAAAAGGATAAATATATAGCACCCTCTGCTGTTTAAAAAAAGTACTGCAATTCAATTTTCAGAATATCGATGTGAACCGTGATACCTATGAATTGATTTTTAACTGCCTTACAATTAATCGTTACATCCCTAATGAGAACGTAAAAATCTTTTAGTGATATTTGAGTGTTTTTTCAAAATTCAAGTGTTTCCATTACCAGTTTTTATTGTGCTATTTAGATTTGGCACATTTCCAAGGGTAATGAAAACAGCTTGTGATACAATATTTTGGTGTGACATTACAACCCTACTGCTGAAAATCTTATTTTTTCTCTAAAATTTAAACATCTACTTATTTATCTTCACAGAATTTATCCGTAATTTACTGAAACTCTCAAGGGTGATTTATACAACAATGTGACATATCATACGTCAATAATTTTCAGGCCAGCAGCACCATGTAGGTAGTAGAATGTGAAATGGCATTTCATCCAGAATAAGAAAATGTTTATGAACAGGAGTGCCCTCTCCACCTTTAAGTACAAAAACATAATATTTGTATTCTATAACTTCTCTTCTCCGTACCTTCTTACATGGTACTTGCTATGTGGCAGGTAGATCGGATGCCATACATGAGATGTGACCTTTGAAAGTGAATGTAGAGTCCTGTTGCAGTGTGTGGGTATTCTAAATCTCAGGCCTTCGTAAAAACACAAAAACAACAACTTTGGAATCCATTTCTCTCTACAACAGATGGGCCAAGTTGAGGGAACCTTAGCCAGCTTTTGGTGACATTTAAGACTTTTAACTAAGAAACAAACCACTTCAACAAAAAAGAAAAAGAAAGAATTCCAGCTGTTGTATTGAAAAAGGTCCTTGGAAGATGTGGAGAGCAGACAACGCTCCTTGATTGCTTTGTCCGACCAACATTGTTCGCAGTTCTGCATGGATTCTTTCCATCCTGTTCTCTGGCCGTGTTTCTGCTGATTAGTGTGAGCAGGGCCGTGTGCAGCTGGAAGATTGGCCTTTTGTCACTAATTCAACAATGCATTGGTTCTCGAAAAGACCTCATTCATTCCAAAGCTATATTCAGATAATTAGCACCATGTGATGATGATGATGATGGAGTAGCGGAGAAGCTAGCTGTTTAAAATTATTCCATTATGTGTTAATCCAAGTACCCTAAAATTCTGTTCTTTTAGGTTTCATTTGACTAAATTGTGCTTAGCCTCAGCATGAAAAAGGTTGTCTTATAAGACAATGTTTCACAGAGAAGTAACAGAACTCTCTAATTAGCAGTGTCGATACGACGTGTATGAGCCCGTGTTGGTTTGTGGGAGCCTGTGTGTTCAGATTGATCATGTAATCTGAGTCTTATCTCGGCGGGTCTGCGTGGATCAAGCAGTCCCGACCAACAAACAGCCTGTCAAACACGGAGCTTTAAAACACGGCTGAAACAAAGCCAATTAGACCCATCGATGCTCAGGCTTTAACGGAAACCTGCAGCAGCTTCATTACAGCACAAACTACAGGTAGTTATGGACAGTTTGCAATGTGCCAAAAACCAACGATAGACAGTAGCTGAGTTTTTACTACCCTTGGAAATACGCAAAATCTAAACAAGCGCAATAAAAACTGCCTATCTCATACCTTATTGGCGCTCTGACTTCCTTTGATTGCAGAAAAAAAATCTTCGAAAATAGAAATATTGATATTTTTAGTGTCGAGCAGAAATTTCTATACGACGGAGAACAAAGCCTCACACGTATGTTTTGGAACTATATCACGCATTTACAAGCAATCCGGGGGGGGAGGGGGGGCAAAAAGATAAAGTGATGCAATATGACACAATATAATGGAAATTACTAGCCTGGCAAAGCCACACCCACTTCTTTACATGTTGTAAGAAAGTAGGTCTGGTTATGTGGCAATTTCTGTTTACTTCCTCGACACAGATTGGGTCGAGCCAATGAGAGCCGAACAGGAAAAAACGTCATATCCCCTGCGCCAAGCAGTATCAAAACAAACATGGCGGTCGACACGAGGAAGACGTTCAAAAATGCGCTCTGCTCTGTTTTAAAACACCTGGATATATTGTTGAAACCACAACAAGAAGAGGCATTAAAACCGTAAGTCTGTACCGTACTACACGCTGTTTTTCGTCTGCTGACTCCGTTTAGGAGTTGCGCTATTGTCGTCGCGTCCACTCTTCGTTTGATTGGTTACTCTGCGCATTTGTCCCGCCCCCCCGAACTCAAGCGTTATATCTTACCCCTCTTCAAATTCAGACTCAAAACCCATAATTTCCAATGAGCCCATTCTCTGTAAATTCTCGTCTCTAATTTCACCTACATAAATGTGCCTGTGAAGCTTTTTGCATCAGCAAATTTAACCTACAATTGTATTTCTGGTCTGACTTTATTTTAATTAATATTATTGAGATTTTAATCGTATATCGTTATTTTGAGAAAAATATTGAAATATGAATTTGGGTCCACATCGCCCAGCCCTAATGATCAGAACTAAACACTCACCAACATATTTTGGGACAATGTGATGCATTTACATGCAATCTTCCACCATAAAACAAGGAGCCTAACGCATAGCTACTTTAGCTAACAGACAACATAGGTATTGTGTGATTTCAGTGCAGCAATTAGCACTTTTACAGCAGAAAAATATTAAATTAATAATAGTTGATGATTCACTCGTTTTCCAAGAAAGAGTGAATGATTCACCCTGAGGTGTTTGAAAAGGTCTAAATCTGACCTTTTCAGTGTTATATCACAATTCAATTGGGATTTGGAGAATTGTTCGATCCTGTTAAGTGTTTTTCATGCTCAGTAACAGAAATATAATTAATCCACTATACGTTTTACAGTCTGAAGAATCGATGGATGGCACGTTGATGTATTACACTATGGAGATTAATCGCCCTGCTTCGGTGCTCAAGGTCAAAAGAACTCTATCGATGTGGGCTTTCTATTCTCGTCTTTAAACCACTGTGATGGTGATTGGACTGGATGGAAATTAATACCTAATCAATAATCATCTCAAAGGGGCAGAAATATTTAATAAACCATTAGAGCCGCATCAAAAGGAATCTCCCGTGATCCATTACTCGGGTATTATTTATCGATTGAGTAGGAAAAAAGCAGGGAGGAGACTGTAGCAAAGCAATCAGAGAAATATGAGACGTTTATACGATTAAATGACGGTTAAACATGTCTCTGCCTCTTCTTCCATCGTCTAACGCAGTGATTCCAAACGTATAGGGCAACTTAGGGACCCTAAAGCCATTTTCGGACACTAAATGTGTCACGCAGACAGTTTTTTCCCAGGTTTGCATTGGTGGATACATCAGTTTAGGGCTTCAGTAACTCATCTATCCATTTTTTTCACTAAATTGTCCATTTAAATCCACATTTAGGTAAAACAGAACATGTCTTTCACCAAAGTTCAACAACAAACAATAAGATTTTCTATTTTAGAATTTAACTTAAAAAATTAAGGCATGATTTACATTTTACAACAAATACTCCTTCCTTAGACATGAAGCAAAATAACAGAATATGTGGCTATTCATATTTATCCAATTTGTTTCCATTTTCCATTTATTTTCATATACCAACATATAAAATGTGAATGTGTGTTTGTGTTTAAATACAATTATAAAAAGGTACAGGTGATTCTATGTCTTTCCTTGTGGTTGCTTTGATTTTCAATGGAATTAAATTGAAATTGTCTTGCAAAGATAAATATAAATAATAAACCTAACTGCTTTACAATAAACACAGTGCTATCTTTGTGTTCACTGTGTATTCATGATCCAACACTGTAGGTCACTGCCCCGTAAAATAAATTCCAATTAAAATAACATAAGAAAGGATCAAATAAATAGATATTTCTTTATTTCTTAAATTAGGAATTAGGGTTGTGCACTGAATTAGATAAGGTTTGCACTATGGTGAGATTAGGGGTTAGATCCTCCAATTTTCACAGAAAACAAACAGAAAATACGTAATTCACTTCCTTGAACGGAAATGGTAATAGCAAATTCTTCTTCTCCTGTGTAGAAGACACAGCCTTTATATGCTTCCTTTAGGACAAATTTTACAGAACTGTAAGGTTGATTATCAGCGGATGACATACAACTATATCTATCACTGAACCCAGATGACTATGGTCCCATTGAGGTGTTGTGTGACTGCTTAGAAAAAGTAAACTGCTGAATGAGTGAAAACTTCCTTCAACTAAACCATGACAAGATGGAGGTGATTGTCTTTGGTAACAAGGAAAAGAGGACTGCTGTCAGCAAGTATCTGAGTCTGGATCTTTAGAAGATAAAGACCAAGTCAAAAACCTTGGTGTTCTGATTGACTCAGATCTTACATTCATCAGTCAGATCAAATCTATCACAAAAACATCTTCTACCACCTAAAGAACATCTCCAGAGTGAAAGGTTTAATGACTCAGAAAGATCAGGAGAAACTGGTCCTTGCTTTTATCTCCAGCAGACTGGACTATTGTAATGGTCTTCTGACAGGAATCCCCCAAAAGAGCATCAAACATCTACAGCTGGAGCTCGGGTCAGAACGCTGCAGCTCGGGTCTTAACCAGAACAAAGAGGTCAGAACACATTACTCCAGTTTTAAAGTCTTTACACTGGCTCCCAGTCAGCCTCAGAATAGACTTTAAAGTTCTGCTGCTGGTGTATAAATCTGTGAATGGGTTTGGTCCAGAATACATCAGTGACATGTTAGTCAGGTATGAACCCAGCAGGTCTCTCAGATCTATGGACACAGGTCAGATAGTGGAGCCCAGAGCTCACAGTAAACATGGTGATGCTGCTTTTAGTTGTTATGCTGCAAAGAAGTGGAACAAACTGTAACAGAGCTGAAATCAGCATCAAATGTGAACATTTTTAAATCAAAGTTAAAGGCACATTTTTTCTCTACTGCATATGATTGAGAGAGAGATTTTTTGTCATGTTGTTGATGTCATGTGTTTGTTGATGATTTTAATTGATTTTACTGATGATTTTAAATGTTCTTATTGATTTTAAACAATTGAATGTTTTATCATGTAAAGCACATTGAGTTGCCTTGTGTATGTGTATAAAAATAAATTTGCCTTGCCTTGCCTAGAAATATGAAATTAGTTAACTCCATTAACCGTATTAAGCATGTTTGGAAGTAGCTAAAATTGGCTAAAAAGATGGAAAAGTATTTGAAAATATATGTTAATGGAGATAATTAAAAAGAGGAGACAGTGTTTCTAAAAGCCTTTTTCAGCTGAGTGTGAGGCGTATCCACCAGGCCTCAGCCGGTCTGATTCACTCCCACAGAGTGTGTAAACAGTAGCCCAGCCTGGGGAAATGAGGTGAGGGGTCATTTAGATTTGGATGGAGGGGGGGGTTACCTCTCTATCACCTGGTAACGCTCAGACACATGGGAGCTTCCTGGTTTAATGTATTTAACGTAACTGTAAAGAAGCAGTGACGTACAGGGAGATTCACAGCTGGTGAGGCACATTTACAAAAATATATACACTATGGAAGATGTTTATTTAGAATTAAAGTCCATGGGCCAACCCTTCAAGACACAAATGTAAATGTTTATTACAACAAATTAAGTATCCATCTACGACCAAAATGTGGGATTGTCCAGTTACGATGAAAAAACTCATGTCCTGTAACAAGAAAATATTTAAAATGTTTGTTTCCAACCAAAGTGACTATTTCCAATAATAGCGTTCGGTTACGAAAAGTGTCCGCCTACGAAGAAAATGTTTGTTTTTACGACAAGATTGTTAAGGATGGAAAAAAAAAATGTTGATTTACAAAAACTGTTCATTTTCACCAGAACTATCTGATCTTAAAAGTGTTTCCTTAGGTTGAAAAACATTAGTTTCAGAACAATTTTCATTTCAAGAGTCTGTGACGTAAAAAGAAAAAAGTCACATAAAAAAATGTTTGTAACAAACGCTTTTGTCATTTAGTGTATAGCATTCTTGATTCTGACGTAACATACACGTTTGTTTGTTACGGCAAAAACAATTGTCGTCATCGTTCAGCACAACAGAAAATCCAATTCACACACAAAAAAAAACTGTCTGTACTGACAAAACAGTCTGTCACGACAAAAATGTACATTGCAATGAACAAATTGCTACTTGACAAACTAGCTTGCATTCCTTACTCAAGTTTTACAGTAGAAGAAGAATCTGAGGATCATTAGCGCCCCCTACACAAGGCAAGAGTGGGTTATTCTCATGAAAGCATGATTGTAAATATAAAATGTGTTATATGACTAAATATTATAATAAAGACAACAAATTTCTCTATCTTGCACAAAGATTAATTTCCAAATAAGAATGAAACATTTTGTATCTTATTGCATTTTCTGCTGAAATTCTCATTACCGCAAGTCATCCAGTTCTGACTGAATGTATGTTACACCTCAACAGGTGTTGATTTAATGTCAATTTAAGGAACAGAAATCTAGCAGGAAATGTGTGTGCATAATATATACTTTATGCCTTTCAGGTTTGTCAAATAATTTTGAAAATAACTATAGCTTTCATTGAAATAACAAAAATTTGAGGTTGCAAATTGTGGAAGGTGTTGCAGTAATGAGAGAAATCAGTCCATATCACAAAGTGTTAATTTAAATATATGTCAGAGTTTAAAATAACATTGCATGACTGTCAGTAATTAGATTTAAAAAATTAAAAAATTAATTATTTTTTCTAATGATCTTGACGTTTTAAGACTATTACGGTAATGAGATTTTTATGGACTTGTTTTGCCCACAAACACATAAGACCTTGTCAATAATGTCTAAAAAAGAATTGTGTTTATACTTGTATTTTAAAGATTTCATGTTGTAATTTACTCAATGAAACCAAGATTTCATGAGAATCACCCTAGTAAAAAAATCTTCCTAATGTTTGTTTAACATGTGATTGAATGATGAAGGTCATTCCACTCTGTTACCTTTTTGTTGTAACTGAGTGGTGTGGACAACATGATCGTTGGTCACAGTCATCACACACTGAGATACAACTCAATGGTTCCTTTTCTAATACCTAATGTCCGTCATTGCCTTTTTAAAAATCAACAAGTTGTTCTGGGGTTTCCATGGATACGGTTGATGATAATGTAGTGAAAAGGAAAAGTGCTGAAAATCATCAATACAACCTGCATTCCAAAAAACTAGTGGAACTGGAAAGCTAGGATTTTTCTTAAGCAATACACACTTGATATTTCAGAGGGTAACGTTTTTCCTTAAAACAAAATGTTAAAAAGTATCTGACCCAGACAATTTTTTTCCCAAATGTGTCCCCAATGAAAATTTCACCCTTTTACACATCATCCAGTGCACTTGTGTCAAACTCAAGACCCGGGGGCCAAATCCAGCCCTTTAGACCATCCAATTCGGCCCGCTTGCAGGAGAAAGTAAAAAAAGACAAAAAAACATGAATTATTGTGTAAAATAACAAATAATTCAGTTGTAGATATACCAGCCCTTCTAAATACACATTCAATGAAACTCCACAATATTTGGAACACCGCATTTTTCCCATGACTGCAGTCATTTTAAATCTGTTTCCTGAAATAATTTTTGAAATTTTGCATAATTTCCCCAAATTAAATACAAATTGGTCACAAAATCAATGACATTTCAGAGAAAATCCAGAAGAGACTGATATCTGTCACTTATTGCCCCGGCCGTATACATACTTTATGTATCATTTACACAGGAAAGAGCAAACTTGGGGACATTAATGTAGATATTGTTCTGCGGCCCACTTATTAGGATCAAACTATTTTGTATTTGGGCCTGAAACGAAAATGTTTTGTTGTCGTTTTGTGAGTTGCTGGTAATATTCATTGTGAGTATCAAACTAAAAATGAACATAAAACTGCATATTTTTTATGTTTTCATTTGTTAATTTTCCTCTCTCTCTCAAGTAGCCCCTATAGTGACACTGTGTACACCCATTTGAGAAACACTGATCTAGTGAATGCAAAGTCATGTTGACGACGTACAGAGAACCAGCATCTTGCTACACATTCACAGCGGGCAGCACAGTAAGAGGTGAGACTGTTAGCTTGGGAAATGCAGAAATGTATCAAATTACTGATATTGTTTGAAGAATAAAGACGATTGGATGAATGTTAACATTTAATCTACTACACCTGAGCAGGGGAAGCATCACCCCCCGGCCGCTCTTTGCTACCCCTCCCTTTGTACTGGTCCTCAGCTGTTAGGTAATCACGGGCGCTCGGCTGCAGTAATGAGTACGAGGTGTGCAGCAATCACCATGGATATGCTGGATCTGTTTACAAAGAGCTGGGAGCCATTGGGCAATCTCGTGGGAGGCGATAAAGCTCTTGTACAGTGATGGGGAGGGGTCAAGGAGGGGTTTCCCACCAGCTATGATGATGACAGAGGGAGGGAGAACAGTAAGGGCAGGTCCTTGCAAACATACAATAATTAATATATAGCATATATATATGTTGATAAGATAAAAGTGTTTCACTGGAATGATCACAGCTCATTTGTCACTCAATCTCTGCCCTGTGTTTTCTGTGTCTGAGATAATCATGTCATAGATGGAAAGGATGAGGAGGAAACAGGCAGCGAAGCCTTTAGTTTCCACATTTTATATCTGATGGAGGAGAACAAACATAAGGATTAGCTTTCAACGGATGAAAAGAGTCGCTCTTCGCACCCCTCCCCTCATCCTCCTCGTCTCCCTCCTTCCATCCATCCATCCATCCATCCATCCGCCCACACATCCACACTCTGGTCTCCCCTCGCAACTAACGACACGTTCTGAACCTTCAAACCTGCTCGTCTCCATCCCTCATCACTCTAAAGTCTACTTTCCTCAGATACTGTCAATGTCTCCCACAAAGAAAATGTCATCGAGTACAAAAAAAAGCCAACACGAACCAAAGCTGAACACCTGTGAGGAAACTACTGCTCCCTTACCTGGAGACGAAAGAACACCTTTCAGCTCCGAATCTGCTCGACTGGACAAGGAGTCACCGCGCTCATCTGGAGTGGAGAGGAGCGGGTGGAGTGTGTTGTGTCTGCCTGTGATGCTGCGAGACAGAGAGGAAGAGGGAAAGTGAGAGGTGGAGTCTGGAGGAGAGCAGGAGGAGGAGGAAGGGAGGGCTGCTTAACGAGCTTCTCATCAGATGGCGCTGGGTCGTCTTCGTGGATGAAGGAGGTGTGAGAGACAGCGGAGGGACTCAGGGATGTTCACGCCGTCACGCAGCACTTCTAAGGAATCCCTCCAGTAAGAGGAGAACAGCATCATTGAGTCCTTGGTTGTGATTGGTTCTGGTGAACGCTGTGTAACCCAAGCCGACCCTTTCAGCACATATTAGCAAGTCTGCACTGCTCTCCCGCTAAGAGTCACCTTCAAGGACACTAAAAAAACCAAACACCAGATTCTCCCTGTGGCGGGACGCTGGGCGCCTTCTGTCCGTATGTGTAAAGTCGCAACCTGGCCTCGTGCTAGAAACTCACAAACCTGACGAGAGACTGAGAGGAGATGATTTCCCCAGAGAAAGTCTGGCAACAAAAAGTCTGTTTGATTAATGTTGGATTGACCTCAAAACCATCATCATTATAAAGTCACCTTTACACCCAAAGCAGTGACGCATCAATGATGTATTATTTCAAACTACGCAAGAAACAATTAGTCAAATGTGAGTCGATTAGGGGTGTAAGGATTCATCCATTAGATCAATTAATCGATTTAATAGATTCCTGTGATTCAACCACATCAATCTGTGCTCAGCCAGTTGGCCTTCTGGATGACATTAATCGATCTAAAATCATTTTAAAATTCAATCAATAGCATTAGATTTAAGCACAGCATACTGGATGTAGTTTTAAAGCTTTTTTAATAATAAAAACGTTACCGTCTGTGACATCATTGCTACGCACCACCAGACAACAAACATGTGATGGAGGAGAAGCCAACAAAGGAGAAATGGGTGGGACCACCTTTGGGCACCCGCGGCACCATGGGTGGGCATGGCCACCCATTTTAATCAAGGCCCACACAGGTGCTGTTCATCCAATAACAAGCCTAAGGAAAGCTTTGAGTGAAAGGCTTTCAGCCAATCAGTGGCTTGCATCCCACATGGACTCTTAAGCCCACCTACAGGCTGTATTCAATGAAACTCAGAACTCTGAGTTTATCGACTGGGGGTTGCCACCTGGAGTCGGAGCTCCTACACAGTAAAGTCAAACTTCCTCTTGGTAATTTTGATTGGCCGGCCAATTTTGTGTTTTACATGTATCGGCATTGGCTGATGCGCGCTGCTGTGTTCGCCGATCCATTTTATTAACAGAGCGGCTGCCTCAAGTTGCTCCGTGTTGCTGGAGACAGAGGCTGCAGAGCCCCTCCCCCCACTAGCAGAGCATGAAGCAAGCTCTTCAATCCCAACGGCAGGTTTTAAACTTTCAAAGCATCTTTTAACTGTTTAACTTAGTTGTTCCGTGGTTCCGTGTTGTGTCGCACTTGTAGTTAACGAGCAGCTGGCTGGAGGTTTGGCGTGTGTGTGTGTGTGTGTTTCTTTCCCTCTCTCTCTGCTTCTCACTCAGCGCTGTGCTGAGAAGTTTTTAACTTTGAGAAGCAGTTTACTACTTATTTGAATATTTATTCTTGTTAATGTTGAAGTAATTTAGAACAGAAACTTGAACAGTTTGTTGCTTAATGCGCATCTGACAACACGTTATTTTCCTCTGTTAATTTCTGTTCTGGGGTTGTGTTGGAATGGACTATTATTCATGGTTTCTTTTTGTGTTTAATACTATAATTATATATCTTAATACTCCTTAATTCTGTTAATAAAATATATCTTCAGTCAGACCAACTTTTGTCAAAGCTATTTTCAGGACGAGGACGAACAGTTCTCTTTCATAATATTTCATAATATGTCTCACTCTTTTTTTCTTGTTCTACATCCCCCGTTTTTATCATTTGTTAAATATTTTTTACTTGGTGTTGCTCTACCTAATTTATTGTCTTTCAGAGATTGTGTTTTTTCACTTCATCTTTTTTTTTCTTGTTATGTCAGATTATCGTAGATTGATTTCTGACCAATATATCGATAATCGCAGTATCGTCATATCATGAGACAACTGTTATCGTGAGTGTATCGTATCGCGAGGTACCCAGAGGTTCCCACCACTACTGTCCAGTACCAGGCATTTATTTCACTCACACTGGATACATTATTATTTTGGCTAAAAAAGTTAATGAATCAATGTCAAGTCACTGAATTGTTTCAGTTTGAAATCGTTCTAAATTAACCAATACCATCCATGATCGAATCGGCAAAAACAAATCGTGATTCAAATTGAATCTTTGCAAAACCTCACAAGACAGAAAACCATCACCCCCTCCATCACCCTGGCTCTGACTCTCACTATTAGAGGACGATGTCTCTCTGAGACCTGAAACATGCTAGCATTGACTGTTAGCGACCTCATCTCTGTTTGAGCAGCGTTCCTCTGTCAGATGGTCTTACATCTGACGGACTCCTAGTTAAATCAAAGAGACAATATTAATCATGTAACGTAGATATTAATTAGAGAGGCAATGAATTACCCAGTGAGCCCCTCCCCTATCTCTCTAAAGTCTAAGGACTAGTGATGAAGGAATAGTGTGGTAGTCATCAGATGATAATTACTTCATCAATATCTGACATTATTATCAGTGAACTGAGAATCCATATTGATCGCTTACAGTCACCACTAAAGCCATTAGTTCTACTAATGATTAATCCACTCAGTTTGTGGAAATAGTTTGCACAAGTTCATCTTTCCTATTTATTAGTGGATTTACAGTCCTTAATGATCATTGTTATGAATAAAGTTCCTTATTTTGATTTAATAGCGTTCTGCTTCTTTGTCTTTAATCATATATGGGTATTATATTAATTTACATATTATATACATATACATCAATATTTCATATATTGGTTATTGACCAATACATCAGATTTTTAAAGGAACATAAGGCAGGATTTAGAAAACAGACTCCATAGTGACACCACGGTGCCATCAGCCCAGCCACCACCACGGGAACCTGCATCAACTGTTTATCAATGGAGCTGATTCTGTGGATAGAGCATGGATACCAAACTGAACCCTGACGGCACAGGACGGGGCAGGTTCGGACAGATATTTAGAACTGGTGGTCGGGTTCGGTCACATAGTGTCTTTTGCGCTGTAGCGTTCTTTATTTCCTGCTGCAGCAGCCACGCAGTGATCCGCGGTGGATGTAGAATGGAGCAGAGAACAATTATAAAGGAATATACCGTTGAAACATTCCTTTTTCTGCACAATAACATGGATTATCTTTATCTTTGATACGCTGTACCGGTGTATTTGATTACACAACATTCGGAAAACTACGCTGCAACGCGTTCCAGACCAGATCCTTTTCAAGGTTGCACTTCTAAATAGGAATAGTGTGACCATAGACTGTAGGTCACGGAGGCACGGTTAGCTTAGCATGTCAGCAGTAATACATAAAAAAAAAAAAAAAAAAAAAAAAAAAAAAAAGGATCGCAATTTGTAATTCCTGTAACGTGGAAATAAGTTTTGGTGAAGTTGCAAACAAAACGCTACCTCATTCACGATAAGAATCCCCTACACCACTAAGTATGCAGCATTTAAAGCTAGAAATCAAGCTAATGCTAAAGTTAAGCTATTATTATTATTTATTATTAGTGTTTTTGCACATTTTCACTAAAAAAAAGAAATCATAAAATAAAGTGCATCAAGTTGCTTTTCACTGAAACTACTGTGTAACACCTGTAAGTGAGAACATTAAGGATATAGCGCCCTGAGTTACTGACAATTAGGAATGTGCAATATTTCATCGTTTATGATTTATCATCAAAAACATTCTCACCGGTAAGAATGTGTCATTCCACGATATAAACGATAAATTCCCATGTCGGAAATTAGCTAAGGCCGCGGGCCAATTGTCCCTCAATTTAGCCAAAAACGCCACAAAAAATCTTGTTCCACGGGCTAAAACTGCCCGTTTGGTGTCAACAACTTCGTATCCTCTGGAGCGGAATGCTGTTCACCGAAGATCTGCCGCGGTGCCTCCACGGTGTGCACTGCCACCGCCCCCCCTCACACACCGCCATCTGTGTGTGTGAGGTGTTCGTCTCCACTACCTGAAGCTGCCGCGCTGCGATACATCATCAGAATCAGAATCAGAATCAGAATCATCTTTATTGGCCAAGTGTATGTTGTACACACGAGGAATTTGACTCGGTCAACTGTGCTCTCTCCAATAGTGAAACATTCAATAATAAACAATCAACTAGAAGAGATGATAATAAGTATAAACATAAGTATAAATATAAACAGTAGTTAGACTAGAATGTGCAAATAACAAGATGATAATAATAATAATAATAATAATAATAATAATAATAATAATAATAATAATAGTATAAAAAAAATAAACAAATACAAAATAAAAGTTAAAAAAAATAAGATAAAAAGAACGAAAAAAGATAATAGAAAAGAAAGATAATAATAAAATATAATAATAATAAAAGGAAAATAGTGCAGTAGAGCATTGATAAGTAGTGCAGGAGAACATTTAAATTAAAGGTATGTACATGAACATTCTCAGTGTCAGATTGATCCAGGGTTGTTATGTTTGGTTCCAGGGTTTTTCCACAGAAACAGGACTGACACTCTTTGACTGTTTAGTGTTGATCAGAGTGACAGCCTGGGGGAAGAAACTGTTTTTATGGCGGGTTGTTTTGGCGTACAGTGATCTGTAGCGTCTGCCAGAGGGGAGGAGTTTAAACAGATTGTGTGCAGGGTGAGAGGGGTCTGCAGTGATGCTACCTGCCCGTTTCCTGACCCTGGACAGGTATAAGTCTTGGATGGAGGGCAGATCAACACCAATGATCTTTTCTGCAGTTCCTGACTATCCTTTGTAGTCTGTGTCTGTCTAGTTTGGTTGAAGATCCAAACCAGACAGTGATGGAGGTGCACAGAACAGGACTGAATAATGGAGGTGTAGAAATTATCAGAGCTCCTGGGGCAGGTTTGAACTTCCTCAGCTGACGCAGGAAGTACATCCTCTGCTGTGCCTTTTTCCTGGTTGAGTCTATGTGGGAGGACCACTTCAAGTCCTGTGAGATTGTGGATCCCAAGAACCTGAAGGAGTCCACGGTAGCCAATTCCCTATTTAAAAATGTAAGGGGGGGGGAGTGGGGGGGGATTTCTTCTGAAGGTCCACTGTCTCTCCACAGTCTTGAGTGGGTTCAGTTCCAGGTGGTTCTGACTGCACCAAAGAGCCAGCTGTTCCACCTCCCGTCTGAAGGCAGAACTCGTCCCCCGTCCCGGATGAGGACCGATGACGGTGGTGTCATCTGCAAACTTCAGGAGTTTCACAGAGGGGTCCCCTGAGGTGCAGTCATTGGTGTAGAGGGAGATAGCAGTGGGGAGAGAAGAACACACCCCTGGGGGGCGCCAGTGCTGAGTGACCGGGTGCCAGATGTTGATGCTTCCCAGCCTTACTTGCTGCTTCCTTGTCAGTCAGGAGTTGGTGATCCACTGACAGGTGGAGGCCGGCACTGTGAGCTGGGTGAGTTTCTGGTGAAGGATGTCCGGGATGATGGTGTTGAACGCAGAGCTGAAATTCACAAACAGGATCCTAGCGTAGGTCCCTGGGGAGTCGAGGTGGTGCAGGATGTAGTTTCAGTCCAATGTTGACTGCATCCTCGACAGACCTGTTTGCCCGATAGGCAAACTGCAGGGGGTCCAGCAGGGGTCCTGTGATCTTTTTCAGGTGGCTCAGAACCAGCCTCTCAAGGACTTCATGACTACAGACGTCAGAGCAATGTGTCGATAGTCATTAAAGTCCTGTGATGGCAGGTTTCTTGGGGACTGGATGATGCTGGAACTTTTGAAGCAGGAAGGTACTTCACACAGCTCAGTGATGCACCGCTACTTGGTTAACACCAGACAACCATCCGATAAAGTGAACCAATTCAAGTTCCTCCGTCACACGGGGACAGAGATGAACCTGCAGCAAAGATTATGAACTGGAAACTCAACTAAAGCTAACTATGCTAAGCCACAGACTGGGCTAAGAGCTAACGCTAACCACTCCATATAAGGAATAGACCAAATAAAAAGAACACGTCTTACTGTCATAAAATAACAGGAGCCATCGATTTGTTTATGGTCAGACTGAACACTGTATGGAAGGAATAAAGCTCTAAACATGTCACACGTTGTGTGAAAATAAATATTAACATAATAACTAATGTCACTATTCATTCATCCCAACTGTAAAACACAATATTTTTAAATTATATTTCACGTTGTTCACAGGACAAGCGGTTCCCATTAGACTAGTGTAACTATTGAGATTATACTGAATGATTAAATCATCAGTTTGATCGGTTTAATTATAGGAAATCAGAGTTATTATCAATCATGACTTTATGTAACTCATTATCAGATAAATTAAACAGGGGATCATCAGCAGTAAAAACACTAATGGAGTTATTTGTCTTATGTGCTTTTTTTTAGAAAATGATTTCATTTTCAAGTGAGGAAAAGAAATAAATTACATTCAACAACACTGATAGTAATCACATGCACTAATATATTCAATAAAATATCAGCTCATGAACTCTGAGTCAGCAGATATTATAGCCTTTTAATGTGTCTGTGTTGATGTATTCAAATGTAATTGTGTTTGTAAGGAACCTGTTTATACTTTAAGTTGGGAATTGCTTATTTATTCATTTATTTATTGTGATGTTTATCAATATCGTGATAAATACAGAAATATCGGGATAATTTTTCCAGTCAATATCGCCAATCCTTACTGACAAAAAGCACAAAAATAAGAAAAAAGAATTTATCCTATTGTGTCAGTTTAAACACTGATCTGAACAAATCATATGAAAATAAAATGCCTCTGCATACATAAATATTGCAGGCTTACAAACTGCCATCAGAACATCAAGTAACATTGTAACACATTGAATGCATTGTAACCACTGAAATAGTGCACAAATATACAAAAATATTGATTAAATATCAGAAAAAAAATATTTTTTTAATCATTTTTTAAATAAAAAAATCGATTTAAAATCTGCACCCAAAAAAAAAAAAAAATCACGATATATTGTGAAATCAATATTTTTTCTCACCCCTAACCATGACAGTAAAATAGACCATCCTAAGTTGATCTACTGCAGTAATTCCTCTCTCAACAAGTAGAAAATGCTGTAACACCTGATATGCATGAAATAAATACTGTCAAATACTATGAAACTGGTCATATCACCCAGCTTTATGTTGGCATTTTTGGGTTGGTTGGAAAGTTCTAATAGGGTTAAGGTTACAAACGATACTTAATGACAGCATACATGACTCCTTTTCCATTCTAATAATAATGATAATGACAGCGATTAAATGGAGCAAAAATATGGAAAGAAAAAGTGATGACAATAGGTTTAAATATGGCAAGTTTGGTGTTGTTGCAGAAAAAGGGTAAAGGGCTTGAATTGTTTAAAAAAATATTCTTAGCTTCTTCAAAGCATCTGGCAACCCCCTCCCAGTGTCTCCTGATCCCGAGGTTGACAACACTTGACATAGACAACACTTTCTAGTTTTTAATATGAAAAGTATCACAAAACGCTAACGTTTGCGTTTGTTTGTTTCTGTGATCGACTAATTGCAAGCGTTCCTTGCTCGATGGCAGCGTCCTAATCATAAAACCCCCAATCAAGCGTTAACACAGGAAACAAAGAGTTTTTATAATAATTTTGTGTGTTTTCTGTAATTCTGAGTACGTTTGTTTTTGTCTTGCTTGCTTTTTTGTACATTTCTGTTGTCTTTTTGTGTATTTTCCCTGGAATATGTATTTTTTTTTAAGTCAAATTGTGTATTTGTCTTGTCGTTTTGCTTGTTTGTTAGTACTGTAAGTTTGAGTCATTTTTGTGTTTTTATTGTCTTTGTAATTCTGTTGTCATTTTCTGTAATTTTGTATATTTTTTTGAGTCAATTTGTGTATTACTGTTGTCGTTTTGCCGCATGTGGCCCCTGGGCCACCAGTTGCCCATGTCTAGGCTAGGATGTCAGCCTTAGGATGTGTCGGGACGGTCGCTTGTCCTCTGTTTACAGATCAGGGAGCGGCCTGTGACAGTCTGATGGATGATGTGACACTCGTGCACCTCTGTGGCATCCCTCTGTCCCTCACTGACACACAGAGAGAGAGCGAGAGAGCGAGAGAGAGAGAGAGAGAGAGGGGCAGCAGATGCTGAGGAGCTGACGACACTGACAGGAACATGCACGATGGCGCCGGATAAATCTGCATCGAAATGAGGGACAAGCTGGAGAAATTACAGACGCAAAGAGGCCGGCATCAATCAGGAAGGAAAACACAGGCTGACGAACAGGAAGTTGCATGTGTCATGGTGAAAACGTCGTGCATTTCTGTCAAAAAACAGCTCCAATTATGAGCGCGTCTGAGAGTAACGACTAAAAGGCAATAATTATCCAAAAATAAATGGACATTTAAAGACTGGCTGAAAGAGTGGCCGAGTGTTTGACATGTTAAACAGGAGCTGAGGAGCCGTTTCTAGCTGTAAACATCACTAAATGATGCTTTGGATGCTCTGATGTGCTCCCATCACTTCCATCACATACTTTATATTCACACCAAGTCACGGTTTAATTGCCGCTCGCTCTCGTTCAATATTTAATGATTTTAAGGTATGAATTGAAAACGCAAAAGCAAAAAGGATCAATAGTTATCCTCAGTAACGCTTCAGAATGTGGAGCTGTCTGCACTGAAGCAGTCGAACAAAAGGCGACTTTAATATTATCATTGTTGAAAACAAACTAAAGAAATCAGGTTCCATTGTTGGACGCTAAGAATTGCATTTATTGTTCATAACGGAAATGCAACGTGTTCTTTTTATTGAGTATAAAAAAAAGAATGACTGAACAACGCAAGAGCGTTTTAACCACTCTCGGGTCCGTCAGTGTGAATGCACAATGAAGTAAACCAAACAACCAAACAAAATGACCAAAAGAAACACAAAAGGATGGTAAAGAAATCCCAGAAGACCCCAAAAACATAAAGTAAGAAAAAGATGTACTAAATGACAGTAAAATAAACAAAATAACTCCAAAATCACATTAAATCATTCCAAAACACACAAAAAACATAAAATAATATAACTACACAAAATTATCCCAAAATCACACAAAATTACTGAATAAATACACAATAGGAGAACAAAAACCAAAATACCCCAAAAACATATGAAATGAGAAAAATCTATAAACAAAATGAGAATACAGAAAACATACGAAAAATGACTTAAACAAAAACATACAAAATGATTTGTAAAAACACAAACTGATAAAATAAATACACAAAATTACCACAAAGCTACACAAAATGACCAATGAATAGAAAATAGATTAAAAAAAAACGAAACACGTCAAAAACATAAAATTACAAAAAAATAACTAAACTCAAAAATGACTCAAATGATGACTAAAGTACACAAAATAACTCCAAAAACACATACAATTATAAAAAAAAGACCCAAAGGTTAGGTTAGCATAGCTGTTAGCGTCGGATGAGAGTACACTTCTGTACCGAAGCAAAGGAGCTTAAATTTGAAAAACAAGGTGTTTTCCATTTTTTCATTTTGGTTTTGAAAACAAATATCAAATAATGAGTGTTGTTTTTTCATTTTTTCATGTTTTTGTACATAATGAAAACGAATGAACGAATGATACATGGATTAATGTGGCCCTCAGATAAAACAATCCCATTTTTGTGGCCCCCGTTGTGATAATAGTTTGCTTATGTCTGCTTTGTTTCCAGAGTCATCAGTCCACCACTTGTTTTTGTTTCAAATATCATGAAACTATCAATAAAGGAGCTTTCCACCTTGTTTTCAGTCACTGAGGAGTCTCTGCTTTAAGGCTAATCTCTACTTCTCTCCCTCACATCTTTGTTTACAGCGTTCCCATTCCAACGCCCGCTGGGAATACCTGATCGACAGCCGTAAAGCGTGAAACCTCTGAGGATGTTTCCTTCCCACAGTCACTCACAAACATGACAGATGTAGGTCGTGATGAGAAAAGGAAGGCAGCTTTAAGGTTTTTCCACTGATGACTGCTAATGGTTTCCATTGTTATGGTAAAAGGAGTTCAGCTGATTATTAGGATTATTGGCTTGTAGGAGGAAGTCATTCTCAGCCTGAACGGGAAGCATTGATAAGATCTCAGAGTGTCAGTGACTAAAGCCGTCGCCGTGTTTGCATTTATCTGCCTTAGACCAACTCACTGATGGAACGTTGTCAAAGGCAGATGTGAAATCATACCCTGTCCTCTTAGGGATCCTCCATGACTGAGGTGAGCTACTTTCTCTTATCGCTGCATCCAGACCTCCAACCACAGCCTTATCCACACCCACGCTGAAACGCTTCCAGGCGCCTCCAGAAGCTACTGTATATAACATGTAATCTCATGTGAGGACGTTCCCTGGCTCACCTCCAGGCGACACCACACGTCCACACGTGAATGAATGAACGTACAGAGTGTGGGTGTCGCATCACCTCCCGCAGGCGAGTACAGGACAAGATCACACCTGATCCACTTTATTTTTACTGGAGGCTTTTATGTATTTTGGTTTCAGAATGTATATTTTCTTTTCTGTGTTTTCAAGAAAAGAAAGCACTAGTATTTCTGTTGTCATTTTATGTCTTTTGCTTGTCATTTACAGCATTTCATATGTAGTTATGTTATTACACATGTTGAAAGCAAATATATGGTCATGTTGTGCATTTTTTGTCATTCTATATATTTTTGTTTTTGTGTATTATTGGGTAAGTTTCTTATTTTTATGCCCTTTTCTTGTTATTTGTAAATTTTTCTTATCTTGAATGTCTTGACATTTTGACAATATGTCATCATATTGTGCATTTTTTGTCATATTGTGCATGCTTCTTATAGGTTTTGTGCATTTTTCTGTCGTTTGATGTGTTTCAGTTGTCATCTCATGCGTTTAATTTATTTTGGCTATTTTTAATTGTTGTTTTGTGTATTTTTGATAGATATTGAGATAAGACTGTGATGATAAACACAAATTTGGGTTTGTTTGGCATTTATTGAAGGAAAAATGTAATTGCTTATTGTTTATTATGTATGTGTGAAAACATCAGATTAACACTTGATTTCTCTGAAGCTGCGACTAAATTTAAACAAATTAAGTTGTTACTTCTATGCAGAAAAAAATACTATATTTGGTTGACAAAGACGATTCTACATTTTTCTATCTCTATGCAACACGTAGACAAAGCCTTAGACTGTAACTCCGCCTTTGTTTAGCCAGCGATCTATCCATGTGAGCTGATGCAGCAGTTTTCCTACCAGACGAATCACAAGCAACGACTTCACCGAACAAACGACGGTGTCGACCACGTCAGGGACGCTGCATCCACCGTTTCCATCAAAGCGTCCTCGCTCTGACGCTGATTTAGCATTGTGTCATCTCTCTACCAGACTATTCTTAGCACAGGTATCATCCTGCTCGTGTGCTGAGGCAGAGACGGGTATTTTTAGGCAGGTGGTCATGTGACTGATCCACAGCCTGAGGATTTCAGCGTGTTTTAGGGAACAAATCAGAGAACCGTGGACGTTTGCTCCCAGTGAGGACCAACCGAAAACGTCAACAGTGTAGCTACTTTCCTCACCAACTATACTGAATAAAACTATTACAACAGAGGCTCTCAATGTCAACGTGTGGGTCAGGGCCCAAAAGGGTCATTTTCAATACATGAACAACAATATAAAAACAGATGGGTTACTAATGCTTTAGTCACAGCCACTAGATTTAAACCACTACAATTAAACATATTTATAGAAAGGTT
Organism: Gouania willdenowi; assembly: GCF_900634775.1. NCBI lineage: Eukaryota > Metazoa > Chordata > Actinopteri > Blenniiformes > Gobiesocidae > Gouania > Gouania willdenowi. The sequence continues at coordinate 2,996,447 of NC_041049.1, forward strand.
TCATTTGATGAGATGAACTTAGTCTGAATGTTTTTTAGGTAGTTTTGGGTGAGAATAATTAAACAATGATGATATTAAGGTTATGTGACAGCTACAGTATTGAATGGGTAGCTTAGCGCTAAAGTTATGTTAGAGCTACAGTATGAAAATGGTTAGCTTTAATGCTAAAGTTAAGGTTAGAGCTTACAGTATGAAATGGTTAGCTTTAAGGCTAAGTTACGGTTAGAGCTACAGTATGAAATGGTTAGCTTTAAGGTTAAAGTTAGAGCTACAGTATGAAATGGTTAGCTTTAATGCTAAAGTTAAGGTTAGAGCTACAGTATGAAATGGGTTAGCTTTAAGGTTTAAAGTTAGAGCTACAGTATGAAATGGTTAGCTTTAATGCTAAAGTTAAGGTTAGAGCTACAGTATGAAATGGTTAGCTTTAAGGCTAAAGTTTAAAACTAACAGTATAAAATTGTTAGCTTTAGAGCTTGAAGTTAATGTTAGAGCTATAGTATGAAATGGTAGCTTAAAGCTAAAGTAAAGGTTAGAGCTACAGTTAAAATGGTAGCTTAAGCTAAAGTAAAGTTAAAACTACAGTATGAATTGGTTAGCTTTAAGGCTAAAGTTAATGTTAGAGCTACATTATGAAATGGTTAGCTTTAAGGCTAAAGTTAAGCGTTACACATTCCGCGATATCTTTAGCTCTGCACCACTTAGGAGTCTCTAAATCCTCCGAAATGTCCGTGAGAAGGTTCTGTGCCCAACACCAGCTAAAGCGAAAAGGACACGTTTCGGATGCACAGTTGGAAGCGGCGATCTTGTCAAGCCGAACTTCCGTTAGCATAGCCGTTAGCGTTGGATGAGAGTACACTTCCGGGTCACGTACTTTGGCAAAACGGTAATGGAGAAAACAAATAACGGTGTTTGTTTTCCCTTTTTCGTTTTCTGTACCGAAGCAAAAGGGCTTGAATTTGAAAAACAAGGCGTTTTTTCATTTTGGTTTTGGAAACAAATAGCAAACAATGAATGAACGAAATGAATGAACGAATGGTACACAGATTTGAAATGGTTAGCTTTGAGGTTAAAGAAATAATTCCACACAAAAAATAATTCCACACAACTCCCCTTTCTTAATATGATAACACAAAGTTGTTTCTATAATAATATATTTGCACTTAAACATGAATTAACAATGTAGGAGTTCCCTCTTGTGGCCGTTTTGGCGCGTAACACGTTTAGCTAGCTGAGTTTAGCCTAGCTGATATAACTTGACTTCAAAACTACTTTCTTTAACTTAAGATAAAAAACTTTAACAACACACCAACCAATAAAGCACAACAGTCATGTGAAACACACACATTAAAACCAACAACCTTCCTACCTGTTAAAGGAAGAATGTTGAGTTTATTCCTGAAGCTTCATTAACGATGCTGAGCTGCAGCTGGAGCTCCCTCTACAGGCCAAGCAGGCATCGCCAGTCGAGCACAGATGATATATAGCCCGTTTTAATTGATCAAAGATAAATTGATCCACGACACCTTTAATTAAACAAATCCTCACACAGAATGAGTCTCCAATGTAATCAATATACGACACAGCAGGAGGCAGGTATTGTGTTAAACTCCATTTAATATAAACTCAGTCAAAGTTCAACATAATCTTTAGAAAAAAAAGTCAAGGGTGCTGAAGTATGGTCCTGGAGAGCTCCTGTCCTGCATGTTTTAGAAGATGACTTCTTACTCCAGGGTTTCATCCTGCAGCTCTACAGAAAAACACATTTTCTTTACGAGAACACAAACAATTTTTGTTTTGATTTTTTTAGGCTTTGTCTAAGTGCTGTACATAGCATTAATATATATATGAATGAATAAAAACAAGTGAATAAAAACTTAATGTAAATAAAAAATGTGAAAAAAATATATTGGAAAATGTATGAAAGTATTGAAAAAATAATTTTTAAAAAATATGGAAAGGTTAGTATACAAACTAGAGATTGGCGATATTATTGGCCAGAATTTGACACAAAATGAAAAATTGATTGACATCGGTATTGGCTTTTTCACACATACAAAAACAAGTAAAAAATGATTAATTAAAAATATGAACAAATATAAAATACTGAAAAATGTATGAGAATATAGAAAAAAGAAAAGAAAAAATATTCAAAAGTTAGTACGCACACTAGGGATGAGAGATTTTATTGGCTGATATTTGCTGTGAAATGTAATTGGTATCGGTTTTTAAACACATATTAAAAACAATATATATATATATAATTTTTTTTGCACAGATGAAGTTTATTTATATAATACATCTATAGGGACACATTAAAAATAGGTTTAACTTGTTATTTCCATAGATAAACATATAATGTGACCTAAAATTAGACTCGGGGGGAGGGAGACTATGTATATATAGGAAATTAGAAATTTAGTGTTGAACAATATTGTCAAAAAGCTCATGCAAAACATAAACCACACAACGTGCAATGAAAGCAATCATTATTCATCACAGTGACACCTGAAATTTCCACTTGGGGAATCAATAAAGTATATCTACAGTATGTGTTGTTTTGCAGAAGCCAATTAGCAACACATATTCATTCTGTGGATATTTTAGGCTTTAATAGATAACCAACAATCAATAAACAAAGAAATGCCGAGGGTTGTAATTAATGCTTCTGTGATCCAACAGTGATTCATTCTCACCTGTAGAGGTGAGGCTGATCTACAGACTACAACAATTACTCACAGGATACTTAAGCAGGAAAGTAGAAGTGACAGCAGCGAGCGACACCCTGTAATCACGCTGGGCTGTATTATCTGTAATTTAGCTGATCGTGCTCTTTTTAGCACTTTATTTTTTGCTGCTTTGTTAGCACTGAGGGTCTCCTGCTGCTGGTTCTACTCTGTAATTTTCATCTCTGATCCTTCACGGATATCAGTCATGGTCAAGAGCCTGGCTCGTCTTCCCTCCCCCAGAGTTAAACGGGGAGGCGGGGGAGGCGTCGCTCTGCCTGAAGGCTGTAATCACAAAGTTTAGGCGCTGAGTTTGTTGGGAAAGAGTCACACAGGATCGGGAACAGTGGCTCCATTAGAGCCGGCAGGCTGCAATCTCCTACCTACATTAGACACACTGATGGATCCATAATTGAATGTTTCAACCTAAAGGACACCAAAGTCACCAACGCAGGATTCAACTGTAGAAACCAGAGCTTCTCTACTCGTGGTTTGGGCCTAATAATGGGTCGCTGACTTGTTTTCAGTTGTCCACAGTCGCTGGTATTGATTTAATAATATTTTAAAACATGATGATTTAACTTACTGTGGGTCACATCTGTCAAACTCAAGGTCCGGGGGCCAAATCCGGCCCTTTAGTGCAGTGGTTCTCAAACTGGACAAAAACGTACAGAAAAAGTGTCAATATTGGAACACTTAGTTTAAACTGGCAAATAATGGGCATGACAAATGGTGAATTTGTTTAAATTGGTAAAAAATAATCATGAAATATAGTGAAAGAGGTTCAAAGTGACAATAATGGGTCAACATATGTGACATTAGGTGGAAAAGTGGTAGAAAGTGTTTATAAGTGCTGAAAATGTATTGAAAGTGGAAAAATTGTGCAGAAAAGGCATTGAAATTTGATGAAGAAGTTGCGTAAATGGGAGTAATGTAGCAAAAATACATTAAAAGGAGCAAAAATGTTGCAAGAAAAAGTGATGGAAATAGGTTAAAATATGGCAAATTTGGTGTAGTTGTTTTATCACAAAAAAAATCATTTTCAACTGAAATTAAAGTTTCATTGTCAGACATTAAAAAAAAGGATTTGGCTAAAAAAAAAAAAAAAGAAAGAAATGACTTTCTCTATTTCTTGTTTTTTCCCTCCAGTCAAAGACACGTTAACTTTATCCACCACACGTTAGCCTTCCGTCTTCCTCTTTGGCGATCCTTTGTATCATGTGATGATTTCACATTTTGGACATTAAATGTCATCGTATCCTGGCAGGCTCCGACATCTAATGTCAAGTGCGGTTGTCCAATAATCTCTGCATAAATAGGTTTTAAAGGAACACACGAGGAGTCACACTTCCCTCTTAGCTGTGATCGGCTCCACCCCCACAGGACTCCCTGATTGTGGCTCATCAGCCTGTCAGCGGGCTGTGAGGGCTGAGTGAACCCACGGGGAGGGGCTGATTCTGCTCACCTGACTGCAAATAAAACAGCCTCCAATAGTTGTTGTTGTATGTGTTTACTTATATATATATACATTTCAGACATGTCAAAACTATTTTATGTAACACAAAAGTAAAAAATAAAATAAAAAGAATATTTTATAGTAGAACCCCTACTGAATAAATCTATATAAATCATTATGATGATATACTGTTTTATTTCAAACAAATGCAATAATACAAGAAACAATATTACAATAAACAAAATATTTGATGCAGATGGCTTCCCTGCAGAAAAAATAAAAAACAAAACAATAATTACATATATTACTGTAATCACATACTTTTTGTGTTCGAAAGGAAGTGGTTGTAAGTATAAACATATTAGTCCCGCCCCTTTCAGTGTGAACAAAAGATGAACCTGCACTGAAGAAGAAATTCTGCCCAAGCAAAGACAAATTTTACATGAAAAGTCAAATATTGTATAAAGTACTAATTCCGTGCTAACAAAAAAAATCATTTTCATGAGTAACGACAAATTCTGCATGAACAATAGGAAAACCTGCAATAAAGAACTAAATCTGTGCGAGCAAATTGCACATTTTTTTTTGTGCCTGTTCACATGTTTACTTTGCACGAACAGAATCCGTATTTTTACGCAAAAATGTACAACTCAAAATGTTTTTGCTCACCTAGAATTACTTCTGTGCAAAAAAGAAATTTTCATTTTGCTCAAATAAAAACAAGCTGCGGAAAAAAGTTCGAATTTTGAGTGACAAATTATCTGAGAGCAAAGACGTTTTTTTTGGTTGAACAAAGACAAATTTTGCAAGAAAAGTCAAGTATTGTATTGAAGACAAATTCCGTGCTCACAAAAACAATCTTTTCCATGAGTGACGATTAAATTTACGCTTGAACAACAGGAAAACCTGCATTAAAGAAGAAATTCCGTGCGAGCAAAGACATAATTTTGCGCGAGCAATAGGAAATTTTTACGTGAACAAAAGACAAATCTGTGTCCAAGAAGAAATTCTAGCAGAGCAAAGACATATTTTGTGCAAGCATGAAAAAATTGCAAGAAAACCGTGCAAGAAAAAACAAATATTGTCTTGAAGACACATGCCGTGCGAGCAAAAACCATCTTTTACATGAGTAACAAAATCTGCATTAAAAACAGACATTTGCTTGGTCAGAGTTGGGTAGATTTTTACTTCCATGGAATTTCTTTTCTCTGGCAAATTTTGTCTTTTCTCGTGCAGAACGTTTTTAGTTTTTCACTCACCAGCAGTGTTGGGAACGTTACTTTAAAAAAGTAATTAGTTATAGTTACTCACTACTTGTCCCAAGAGTTAGTAACTGAATTACTTTATAATAAAAGTAACTCATTACCAAGTAAAGTAATTATTTGCATTACTGTTAAAAAAAAAAGTTACATGTCAAATAATTCAGATTTTTTAGATGCGTGTGTCATTGTGAGGTGCGTCATTAAATTTGAGTTTCTTACAACGGATGTGGACAAAGTCTTCATTCCTGGATATAATGAACACTTCACATGTACGTTCTTGTTTTTGACCATAATTAATATAAAGTAGTGTTTGTATCGTCACCTTAAAAATGACAACTTTTCATCAGATTGTTCCACGCTCACCATCTCTGCTGATTCATCAAATCTGTAGTGTGTGTGTGTGTGTGTGTGGAGCATGTGCTGGCACATGAGTAAAAACACTGGCTCTGATTGGCTGCCATGAAACATGACGCCGCCTTAGCCAATCGTAATCGCTCACCTTGTTTTTAACCCACCTCCTCACTACAGCTGCGTAAGAAGCCGGGATGCTTTCGGATCACAGTTTATTCAATCAATACATGTAACGCACCACATTTAATGTTCAGTAACGATAACGGCGTTGTAACGGCATAAAAAGTAATTAGTTAGATTACCCCGTTACTGAAAAACAAACGCCGTTATTCCAAACACTGGTCACCAGTAGTTTATCTTTTTTGCCCAGGCAGAATTGTGGCACAAATACAACTCCATACTCCTCAGCTTTGTGCTGAGGCCGGTCCTCTTTCCTCCAAACGTTCAAAGCTGAGCTTATCCCTCAGATTTCATTTCCATGCAGCCTTTGGATCCTATGGATGCATTTTCCAGCTGTGCCAGCTCAGCGTGATTTACACATAAAGAAGTTTACGACTGAATCTGCAGCCTTCATGCAGTAGCTGAAGGTTGAAGCAAACAAAGTACAACTAAAGTGCATCCAAACCATCAAAAACATTCATTAATATCAGAAAGTGTTTTTTTTCTGAGCACCAAACCCCATTTTACATCAGTTCCTCAGGCAGCGAGCCAGCCGCAGCTCTCTGCATTCAAACACACACTTTATGGCATTAAATATGAGTGTAATTATGAACTCCCAGAGCAGGTCACAACGAGCCCAATCATTTGTCCACACGTCCAATATTCCACTTGTGAATAAAGTGTGTATAGGACGCCACAGGAATAAGATTGTGTTCTCTAATTTCAAACGTAGTCATCTGGGAAACAAGCTGTTTACACTTTACTCTAATGTTTGAGTAAAAACTGGAAATAAGTACAAAAATCATTGGTTTGTGTTTCCAAAGCACTGCATGATGAAGTATTCAACTGTTTGTCTGGAATAGATCTGTACTAAACATGCTTAATACATCGGTTGTTTTTTATGTGTTACCAATAAACAAAGACAGTCACATTTATCATAAAAAAACACCCTAAAAGTTACTTTCTGAACATTTTTATTTTTTTAAATAAAAACAACAGAACAGACATTGATCTGGTCAATGATTAGAAATACCTGATACTTTCTTTCCTTTATTTAGGTCTTTGTCTTTTTTCCATTCTTTACCATCCTCTGAATCACTAGAATAATACACCAGTGTGTAAATAAATCAGCTGACTCATTAACAGCGTCAGACACTCACACACCCTGGTGCTGTGTCACATGAATAAAAAGGAGACTAAAGAACATGTCGTCAAGCTAGAAAAACCTAAATAAAAAGGAGGATTAAAGAAAGAAGGCGGAGCTGATGCTAAACACTGTCTCAGTATCAACGTGTCTATACATCAGCTCAATGTCTGCTCCGTCAGGTGGATTTTAAGGAACAAAACGGGTCAAAAAACATACTTTCAAGGTGTTTATTTATATAATAAATAAATGAATTATGTGTGACTTTGTTTATTGGTAATTCATAAAACTAGTGTTGTGCTCAAGATCACAATATCAGAGACCAAGACTTGGTCGAGACCAGAATGCACCGAGAATGAGATCATAAAAAACTATTTTACAAACCATGACATGGTTGAACATTTTAATAGATTTATCTCTTTATTTTATTTTTATTTTTAAATACATTTGACAGTCTGCAACTTATTCAAAGCACAACATGAAAAATCTCAATGTCATGATTATTACTGTTGTTGTTATGATAACTATTGTTATTTATTTTTAAGACAGAATCTGCACGAGCAAAGACAAAATCTGAAACAATCTGAATCAAAACATGAAAATACTCATTATCATGTATATTGTGTATCAGCATTATTATTATAATTATAATAATTATCATTATTATTATGAATCATGAATTATACCATTCTAACTTTATAAATAATTTATATTAAGTTGAGTGCATTAAATGTTTTTCTCCCTGTAACTATTATAATTACAGCACATTCAGGCCAGATATGGACGCCACTGTTGTAGATGCCATATTTCTTTTATGAAATGTAGAATCAACACTGTGATCATTATGGTTCATCCTGAAACATTTCTCTCTATTGTGATCATCTGTACTCTCTCACTGTCACATTTGTTTCCAAGGAGCAGTGATCAAAGCAGAAAGGTGCTCAAAGGCTCTCGCCGTGGTGTACAGGGCTGAGGGCGAACATGTGCGAGAGCGTCATTACAAGTCCATCTGCACTTTTTGTATTTTTTTTATCAAATCACTAATGGCTTTGGAGAGCAGCTTCAGACACATCAACGCCGCAGTTTCACAGTGTTTCCCTTCTCACCACTTGCTATTATGTAAAAGAAATCTGCTCGTCCCATCTATTCGCCTCTTTCTCCATATATTACGGTCGTGATGACCTTTTTACTGCTGATGGATTTCAAAATTTGTTTCATTTCAGGTGGTTTCACCTCCTGATTAGGCAACTGAGTGTCTGTGGTTTAAAATACAGCCAGTGAAGGTGCCTCCATAAGCAGAAAGATGCTTTATTAAAACTTATAATGTGGACAGAAAACAAAGGAAGTGGATAAAATCTTTCAAAACTTATCTTTGTTGATAGAAAGTAGAAGAACCTGAGGATAGAAATACACCTAAAATCTTAGAGAAACAATCTTTGTGGAGAGAAATTAAGAAACGCAAGAGGAAATAATGAGGCGAGATAATCTTCAAAACCGACTAAAGTAGAAAAACAAAAGGACAAAAAAAAGCCTTTGTGTTTAGAAAAGTAGAAGAAACAAGAGGAGAGACATTTTTAATCTTAAAAGAAAACATCTTTGTGGATAGAAGACAGAAGTTTTAAAAATCTTGTCTTCATGGATAGACAGAAGAAAAATCAAAAGGACTTTACATCTTTAAGAAAATAGGAACAAAAAGACGATAGAAAGATGCTTCATATTTTATAAAAACTGTTATGGCTGATCAATAATCGAAAGAAAGAAAGAACAAAGAAAAGAAAGAAAGAAAAGAAAGAAAAAGAAAGAAAAGAAAGAAAGAAAGAAAGAAAGAAAGAAAGAAAGAAAGATACTTCACATCTTAGAGAAAATGTGTTTCTGGAAACAAAAGAGAAGAACCAGAAGATGGAAATACGACTCATATGTAGAAAAACCGTCGTTAAGGACAGAAAACAGAAAAGAGGATAAAAAGACACTTCACATCTTAGACATAAAATGGAAGAATGAGTGGATAAAAAAGTGCTACATCTCTTAAAGAAACTATCTTAGAGGAAAGAAAGCTGAAGGAGAAAATAGAAAGACGTTACAAAACCTGTCTTTGGGAACAGAAAGTAGAAACAAAGAGGATGGAAAGAAGCTCCCACCTGAAAGAAACGTCTTCGTGGACAGAAAACAGAAGAAGAGGAAAGAAATCTTCCAAAAATGATGGTCGTTGATAGAAAGTAGAAGAACCTGAGGATAGAAATACACCTCATATCTCAGAGAAACAATCTTTATGTGACAAAATGGGAAAAGCAAGAGGAAAAAAATTAAGCTAGATAATCTTCAAAACAGACTTCTTAGAGATAAAGTAGAAAAATGTAAGAAGAAACAAGAGAAACGCTTTTAATCTTAGAAGAAAACATCTTTGTGGATACAAGACAGAACAAGAAGAAAAAACATCTTTAAAAAAAAACCTTGTTTTCATGGATAGACAAAGAAAATGAAAAGGACTTCACATCTTAAACAAAAGTGTCTCTGTGGAAAGAAAATAGGAACAAAAAGAAGATAGAACGATGCTTCATATTATACAAAAACTGTTATGGCTGATCAATAATCAAAGAACAAGAAGAAAGAAAGAAAGAAAGAAAGACACTTCATATCTTAGAGAAAATGTGTTTCTGGAAACAAAAGAGAAGAACCAGAAGATGGAAAGATGACTCATACGTATCTTTTAGGATAGAAAACAGAGAAGAGGATAAAAAGACACTTCACATTTTAGACATAAAATAGAAGAATGAGTGAATAGAAAAGTGTTACATCTCTTAGAGAAAATATCTTAGTGGAAAGTTTGTAGAAGAATACAATAGAAAGATGTTACAAAAGTCAAACCTAAGAGTTGACGTGGGTACGTGGTGGCCACATCCCTTGCAGATAGCGTACGGCTGAGGGCCACATCCCTTGCAGATAGCGTACGGCTGAGGGCCACATCCCTTGCAGATAGCGTACGGCTGAGGGCCACATCTGATGCTGCAAATGTGGGCTCGTTATCTCGAACAACATATTCGGGCCTGTTTTAGGTGAATTATGACAAGTTAGCATCAACTAATCTGAATGTGAGCCATTTATTTTACTGTATATAATGAACCATATTTATTTGGTCTGTTGTTGGCTGACATCTGATTTTCTGGTGGCTTGGTTGTGGCGACCGGAGCGAAGCGCCCATGTGTCATCATTCCATGCTATATGTGGGTGGGATAAACATACCAGGTGTTGGGCCCACTGGGCCAGATTTGGACCAGAAGAATTTTGGCATCAGTAATGTGGCCTACTTTAGAAGGTGTCCATCTCTGCTTTATAGCAGGGGTTCTCAACCTTGGGGTCGTGAGACACAGGGAGGGGGTCGCCAGATGCCTTTAAGAAACTAAGAATATATTTTTGCTTATTTTTATCCTTGTTTTGCTACTACACCAAACTTGCCATATTTTGACTTATTTTCATCACTTTTTCTTGCCATATTTTTGCTCCTTTTCATGCATTTTTGCTGCATTTCTCTCATTTCTGCCATTTCATCACATTTCAATGCCTTTTCTGCACATTTTCTTCCACTTTCAAGACATTTTCAGCACTGATAAACCCTTTCCATCACCTAATGTCACATATGATGACCCACTATTGTCACTTTTAACCTCTTTTCACCATATTTCATGTTTTTTTTTTGCCAACTTACCACATTCACGATTTGTCATGCCCATTATTAACCAGTTTAAACTAATTGTTCCCACTTTTGACACTTTGAACCTTTTTTTACCAGTTTTTCTGTCCGTTTTCGTTCACTCTAATTTGCAACTTTTAACCAATTTCTGTGGACTTTAAAACACCATTTCACCACCTTTTCGGGTCATTTTTAACCACATTTTATTTCTAAGTAAAGTAAGGATTTACATCTTTAAAATGACTATATATTATGGCGCAAATAAACGTTCCTGGATAACAGTAGATATTATTCAGATGAATAAATAAATGTGGTTATCACAGATTCATAGAACAATAGACCATCATTTTACTGACTTTATGGATGGACCCCAAAAATCTCTCCCCTTTATTCCCCCTTATAGATGGTCCTGTCTCCACATGACTGTTCTTCAATGTTCATGTCTGTGTTCAACCACCTTCAGCTACAGTGGGGGTCCCTGCTCTCTGGAACCTTTATTTTGGGGGTCGTTGGATTAAAAATTTGGGAACCACAGAAAAACACTTTGCATCTTACAGAAGCTTCCTTCTATAAAGGACAGAAGATTGAAGAACAAGAGGATAGATTGAGCCTTCATGCTTCAGAAAAACTGTCCTCATGGACAGAAAGCAGAAGAATTAAAGCTTGAGGTGGACTGTTGCTAATAATTGAGCTAAATGTCATGTAAAGTCCAATCCCTAGCAGCAGTTCTCTGTTTCTGTCTCCATGCGCCCAATGGAAGAGTTCTCTTAGTGGCATATCATGGCTCGCACCATGTGGAGTGACCTTTTCCTGCATGTGTCACCTGCCCAGGATGCTCTCACAGCGTACAGCATCTGAATGTCAGCGTCGTAATCCTCCAGTGAAGCAACGGAGCAGCGAAAAAGCAAAGATCCAGGCTGAAGAGCTACACACGTGTCAGCTCGGACGCACATTTCATGCTTTGTTTGATAAAAGCCACCAAATGTTGAGCTACAAAGACGACATTTACACAGTTGGACTAGCAGACAAACGTTTGGCAGGACGAGTCGTGAAGAGCGTCACAAGCTGTTTGTTTTCAGGAGAAATATTTATCAGTTGAACTTTTTCAGGCTGTGAGAGAAGCGAGCGTTCTCTGACGCAAGATGATGTGTTTTTAAAGCAGTGAAGTGGTTCGTGTTAGCACATGATGTTTGGATCAAAAAACATTACCTTCAGTAAAAAGGAACGCAAAGAAACTGGGCCAGACATGGGAACCTGGTGCTGCACATGCAAAAATACAGGAAAATATTCAAAATTACAACCCAACATATACAAAATGATTAAAAAAAAAACACAAAAAATGACAACAAAGACTTACAAAACAACAACACACAAATATACATAAAATGACAAGAAAAAAGACTCCAAAAATGCACATATGGGAAAATTAACAAAATTGAAATAAAAAACATGCAAAATGACTCAAAACACACACACACACACAAAGACAACAAAAACATAAACAATAAAACATAAAACTGACTGAAAACTAAATGACAGATAAATAATGATTGTTGCTGTTTACAGGTTTAGAAAAGGCCAGCGTTGCAGATTGTAAATGTGTTTGATCAGAGGAGAAAAAAGCTGAGGAGAACATGCAACCTCCACCTTTCCTTGCTGACTCTGCAGGAGGAGGAAGAGGAGGAGGGATGTCATTCCCGTTGATCAGCACTACTACAACACGAGCGACTACAACAACTTCTCAGAGGGAGGCCGGCGTCGCCATGGTAACGGTGCAGACTGACCTTCATAGGCTGTGGATGCTCCTCCTAACTCAGTGAGTCATCAACGACATCCCCAGGAGGTTTGAGGTCTTTTAAAGTCAACCAGCAGCTGAACGCACAGCTGATCACGGCACATTCAGGACCAAAGGATGTCCCCTCCATCATCATCATCATCATCATCATCATCATCATTCAGCCACTGTTTGTACACAACCACAACGTCTTCAATAAACAACATCCAATATATTCTATTAGATCAACAAATACACCAAAAACAATTTCATTAAATATGTGGGTCGCAGGCTACACATGGACACAGGCTTAGTTTGTGTGGCCCTCCAAAACACGCACGCAAAAGGACTTTGGAAATACATAAAACCAAAACCAAAACACACAAACAAAATAAAAAATAACCTAGAAACAGGACAATAACAGAAACACACAAAATGACATAAAAAAACCCACAAAATGACAAGACAACAACAAAAACACACAGAATTACAAAAAAGAAACACAAAATGACATAAGTACACAAGACAACAACAAAAACACACAAACAAAATTAAAAACCCAGAAACTGACAACAAAAATACATAAAACAACAAAAACACAAAACTACAGCAACAACATGTAAAATGATGGAAAAATATGCAAAACGATTACAAAAAACAACAACCAAAATACACACAATTATTTAAGAATACACACAAAACACCACTAAAAGTACACAATTATCATATATGATAAAGGCTTTGAAAATTATGAAGCAACTTATACACTGGAGCGACATATCTTTGGCTTGTTTTTTATCTTTTTTACTGCAGCACCATCTAGTGGGTAAGAATGGGAATTGTGTGTCTCTATGAACACATGGTGGCCTCACAAAGTCTGATTTTCTAAATCTGCGTGTGTGGTACAAACATGCGCTAACGTAGGTTTTGCTAACGTGGGTTAAAATCCCACATTTGACAAAATTTCTTTTTCATTTTCATTTCATTCAAACAAAATGACATAAAAGTAAACAAGACAATAACAAAAACACACAAAAATGTTAAAATGTGGGAACGCTTGATATGAAACACAATATATTGTACATATATATATACATATATATATACAATTTAATTGTAATTACGACAGCAACACAATTTTTAAATTACAATTATAATTATGTTACACTTCTAATTAATTCTCAATGAGGTAAATATAATTATAATTGGGCCCAACCCTGGTGTGCACCAATGTTTCCACAGACTGACGTGATTCTTCAGGCCCTGATGAGCTAAATGATGCCATTTGGTAAATGTCAGGCCTTTGTAGCTTCATCACTTGATTCCTCCGCCGTGGTGAACCGCGTCGCTAACCTGTTGACTTTTCACAAAGGTCAACTCCACGTGAGTCCAGTCGTGCTAAAAAGGCAGCGTCACACCCGCGAGAGTCTGAAGTCTGATGATTATTGTAGTTTTCATTCACATTTTCAAGCTGCTGCCAGTGTTGGGGTCAATTATAATTGTAATTGTGTAATTGATCATTAATTAAATATATAACATAAGTAAAAAATGCCATTGTAATTGGAAATACTTTTGCTGTTTTAATCATAATTAAATTGTAATTGAGTTCAGACAATTTACTTTTTAATTGTAATTGGCATGGAAATTTGGAACTTAAAGAATTTCAATTACAGCTCAATTAAACAAAAAACTAAGGGAATCGTATTACAGTTCTACGGTTTACACATATCTGGTTAATGATTCGAAAATTAGGTTTTATATCCAGCTTTCCCAACATTAAAAAAAAAGTTATCCAGCTTCGTAGGACAGCACACACTAATTAAATCCAAGATGTTAGCGTGAAAAGAGGAAATCTAGCTTTGTAGTACAGGCCATAAAAGGTTAGTGAATACTTTAAATACTCAGAAATTACTACTAACCTTAAATGTTGACTTGTTCATATTTCTCTAGAAAAACCTCAAATTAATCTAAACACAGAATAAGGCAGTTTGCACTATCTATCAGTTAGACAATTTCGCAACAGTCATCAAATGTTTATGCAGTAATATATGTAATTATTGTATTCGACCAAGGAAGACGGAACGTAACAAAGTATAACTCACAGTAAAAGTAATAGTTTTCCAGGAGGAAATACTGAGACGAGTCTATAGGTAGAGAGCTTTACGACTCTGGTGGTGGTTAGTGATGTTGCCCAGGATTAGATGACGTTCTGAACATCAGATAAAGTTGCTTTTTCGTGGATTCCTAAAGATTGAGGGTTTAAGAAAAGTCTCTATAAATAGAAACAAAGTTGTTCAGTTGGCAACACTGGTTGAACCAGGTTGTGCGTGTGGGTGTGACCACGTTTAAAAGAGTAAACAAAACCTTTGTTTGGTAATAAACGGCTTCACCCAACCTCTAACCATGAGTGAAAATGCTAACCTGGTTGGCACCTGATTAAAGTGATAGGCTAACATCTCAGCTCCGCCTCCTGACCGATCAGTTCCCTTGGAATATGACGTGCCCAAGAATGGGCGGCGCATCCTGGAAACAATCGATAGCAGAATCGTAAAGAGTTTTTGTTAGCAATTCCGAAGAATCGTTTGACTAAGAACCGGTTGCCAAACGAAACCGGTTAACGATGAGCATCCCTACCAGGCTGACCCACATGAGGTCCTGACCAGTGGGCGTGCACTGTAACTGTTCCCGCTCAATGTTCTTGAAGCCAAAATACGGCGCTTAGTGGCGCTGCCATCTTGCAAATTTTATGTCATTTGGAGCCAGAGTCTGCATAGTAGGGTCCAGCGGGAGGAGCCCTGGCAACACGCCCCGCCCATTTAGCATACTGCCCTGATGACTTACGCAGCTCAGCTACGACAATAACTTAAGTATCTTTCTACCAACGTCTTGTTCAGATGATCAGATCATAGAGGTTAGTACTAGCACTAGTAGCTCAAAAAAGACGAAAAAACTGAACGGAAAAGTTTAATGGTGTCTCAGCTTTCCTTCACAACGTAACTGCTATTCACAAAGATTGCTACGCAAGATCTGAGGGTGTCAATCATCATCATATATGATGTCAAATCTCGTTTTACAACTTGAAATAACTTATTTAATATAAGTAGAGGGATTTATGGCTCTGATGGTGTTTAGCCATGGTGGAGCACTGAACACCATCTACCATTTAAAATGCTTTTTAGTCAATTAGTTAAAAAAACCAAAAAAGATTCTAAGAAAAGCTGCTAAATATAAAGACAAAGTTCCTAAGTTGGCACCACTGGTTGAACCAGTTGTGTGTGTGTGAGGGTGTAACCACACAATATAAGGCCATTGGTTAAGATTTCAACACAGAGGAGAAAGGGAGGGGCCAAAAAAAGTCTGCAATGAGGGGACAAATGCATTCTATGTATTCATGTACAAATAGATATATTTTTACTAGCATATCTGCAGATATCATCCCATGTCTCTGTCTGTCAATAGTCAGTGATGATACCTTGTCCCACACACTCCTCATCTCATCACTAGGTCACATGTTACATAACACATTATAAAACAAGCTAAGACACATCCTCCCTGGTTGTAGAAACAACATTTTTTCTATAACAGAAATCTCTGGATGATATTTAAGGCTTGTGCTCAATATAATATAATGTCTCACTAAAAAACAATCACATCTGGGCAGCTACTATGGCTCCATAATTTGTTCATATAACAAGATTATTGTCAAAAAAATACTTCATTTCAAGTAACTAAGCCTGCTGGTTAGATCTTTTAGTTCTCTGTTTGAAATGAATAATGGATCATTTGAATGATATAGAACAGTCTGGGTAACACATTTCATTTAATCAGTGCTAGTCTTCCTAACCACAAAATAGGTTGAGTTCCAACGATCCAAGTCAAGTCAAATTTTATGAAATAATGGAACAAAGTTGGCTTGATAAAGCTGGCTAAAGAGTGGAGGAACAAAAATTCCTAAGTAAATTCCTAAATAAACAAAACCCGAGATAGATCACTTAAAAGGGAACAATGGTATTATAGACATCAGAGTGAGACAGCCAAGAAGCATAGCCTCTGACTTATTAATAATAATAATGCATCAATTTTATATAGCGCTTTATCATAGACACTCAAAGTTGCTTTACAGAATTAAGGCATTATTCTTTCACTCCACACTTAGTGGTGGTAAGCTACTGTTGTAGCCATAGCTGCCCTGGGGCAGACTGATGGAGGCGAGGCTGCCATAGTGCGCCATCTGCCCCTCCGACCACCACCAACACTCACTCACACACTACATTCATACTAGGCAATGTGGGTGAAGTGCCTTGCCCAAGGACACAATGACAGATACCACTGAGGTGACTGACCCCCACTGTGGCACCTGGAATTCTAAGTGGTCTCCATCCAACTACTAACCAGGTCCAGACCTGCTTAGCTGCAGAGATCTAACGAGATCAGGCAATGACAGGCTGGTATGGCCTTAAAGCTAATCTTAATCTTATAACCAGATCATTTACTAAACATCTCAATAACCTGAATGAGAGACGGGACTGGTATGTTGGGGTTGGCCAAGATCACCAGTTCATCATCAGCATAGAGTGTAATTTTATGACACATCCCCAACATAAAGACCAAATACAGAAGGTGCAATGCTAATAGCCTCAGCTAACAGTTCAATGGCCAATGCAAATAAAAAAGGTGACAAAGAGCAATCACGTCAGGTTCTTTGTTGCATTGAAAAGTATTTTGATCGTAGCCTTTTAGTCATAATTGCTGCTTGTGGATCATTGTATATGATTTTAACCCATTTCATGAAATTATGTAAAATATAAAGAACTATTCAACTCAGTCAAATGCTTTCTCTGCATCCAAGAAAGAATCAAACCATCCACAAAGAATTTTGTTCAAAAGATTGTGTAACAAATGATGTCATATTATTACTTGAATTTTGGCCCTTTATAAAACCAGTTTGATCCTCATTAATTAAAATATGGAGGTGTTCATCTAATCGAGTTGCAAAGATTTTACCAAGCAGTTTTCTATCCATATTTAATAAAGCTATGGGCCTATAGGAGGAGAGCGATTCAGGACAATTGTCTTTTTTTTACGATGTGTTATGTTAGCCTCTTTGTGGCATTTCCCCAGTAACAAATGTATGATTAAGAATTTGAAGTAACAGATCTAACAGCAAGTGTTGAAATTCCTTCAGAATTCACTACAAAATCCATCCAGTCCTGGTGAATTCCCATTTTGTAACTTTGAATAGTCTTCATTCCTTCGTCTTGTGTAATCAACACATTAAGAAGATTTTGCTGATCTTCTGATGATGTTGGGAGGTAGATTTGTGCAAAGAAATCTTCCATTAATATAGGTGCATCATCTGCTCAGAAGAGAATATATTTACATAATATTCCCTAAAGCAGTCATTTATCATCTGATTATCATATATTCTGTTACTCAAATCATCAGTTATAACTGTTATTGTATGGGACTTCATTTTTTTCTTGGCTTGGTATGCAAGACATTTTCCTCGTTTATCTCCATGTTCATAAAACATTTGTTTACTATACATAACTATTTTCTCTGCTCCTTTGGTAAAAAGACAATTTATTGCAGACGGAAGAGCTGATATTTATTTCCATAAGGTTGGTGATGGGGAACAAATATAAGCTTTTTCTTGAATTGATAGTTTACTCTCTAAACATATTAATCTTTCATTTTTTGATGTCTCTTATTGACGTATATGATATAACCAGCCCTCTTCAATAAGCTTTGGTGTGTATTCTAATGCTAACATGAATTATGGTAATGTGACAGTAAAAGTAATAGTTTTCCAGGAGGACTAAAGACGACCTGGACATCAGAAATTATGCTTTTCAGTTTATTATTCTTTTTAATAAAAAGATTCAGGGTGTAAGAAAAGTCACTAAAACTAGAGACAAAGTTCCTAAGTTTGCAACACTGGTTCAACCAGTTGTGTGTGAGAGTGTAACCACACACACAACTGTTGGATACAAGGCCATTGGTTTAGATTTTGTCTTGTTGGTTGGAGTAAAGAAGGAGAATCCAAATAAAAATCTTCCAAAAAAAAAAAAAACATCCAAAAACAGGATGGAGTGTTCAGAGAGGCCAGATGTTTGTGGATTTTGTTTTGGAGGTTTTCAGTGATTCTTGACTTTAAACTCTGAGCATCACAGCTCTTTGTTCCTCCCTCATAATTGCAGTGTGTGCGTGGGTGTAACCAGGAAGTGCTGAGCGCTGACACATGCTATAAAGTAACTCTGCATTCAGACTGGTTTCAGGGAGTGACAGTGACAGACTGCTGAAATGGAGCAGCAAGGAGCTGAACTACAGACACAAACCTTCAACTGTCCCATCTGTCTGGACCCCCTGAAGGAGCCGGTGACCACTTCCTGCGGACACAGCTACTGCGGGACGTGTATCAGAAACCACTGGGATGCAGAGGAGGAGAATCACATCTACACCTGTCCTCAGTGCAGAGAGAAGTTTATAAGGAGGCCTGATCTCAAGAAAAACATCATGTCAGCAAAGTTAGTGGAGGAACTGAAGAAGAACAGACTTCAAGATGATCCTGATGATCAAAGATTTGCTGCAGCTGAAGACGTGGCCTGTGATTCCTGCACTGGGAGGAAACTGAAAGCCTTTAAGTCCTGTTTGAACTGTGTGGCCTCTTATTGTGAAAAACACCTTCAGCCTCATCATGAATCTGCTGCATTAAAGAGACACAAACTGGTGGATCCGTCCAAGAAGATCCAGGAGATGATCTGCTCTCATCATGATGAGGTGATGAAGATGTTCTGCCGCACTGATCAGCAGTGTATCTGTATTTTCTGCTCCATGGAGGAACATAAAGACCATGACACGGTTACAGCTGCAGTAGAAAAGACTGAGAAACAGAGAGAGCTGCAGGAGAGTCTAGCTGACATCCACAAGAACATCCAGAACAGAGAGAAAGATGTGGAGCTGCTTAAAGAGCAAGAGAAGACCATCAACCTCTCTGCTGATCAGACAGTGGAGCACAGCGAGCAGATGTTCACTGAGCTGATCCGTCTCCTCCACCAAAGAAGCTCTGAGCTGGAGAAGGAGGTCCGATCCAAGCAGCAGACTGAAGTGAGTGCAGTCCGAGCGCTTCAGGAGAAGCTGGAGCAGGAGATCAGTGAGCTGAAGAAGAGAGACGCTGAGCTGCAGCAGCTCTCCCACACTGAGGATCACATCCAGTTTGTCCTCAGCTACAGCTCCCTGTCAGCGCTCAGTGTGTCCACACACTCCTCCATCATCCACAGAGGTCCTGGAAGCTGCTTTGAGGAGGTGACAGAAGTTGTGTCAGTGCTCAGAGAACATCTCCACAAAGTGCTGATGGAGGACTGGAACAAAGTCTGTCAGACTGTGGAGAGAGTGGATGTTTTACCATTAGAGCTGAGGAGCAGAGCTGGATTCTTAAAGCATTTACAGAAAAACACTTTGGATCCAAACACATCTCATAGATACCTCAGATTATCAGAAGGAAACAGAAAAGTCACGAGAATGAAAGAAGACCAGCTTCATCCTGATCATCCAGACAGGTTCACTGAATGGCCTCAGGTCCTGAGCAGAGAGAGTCTGACTGGTCGTTGTTACTGGGAGGTGGAGGTTAGAGGGATGAAAGTAAATGTACCAGTCGCATATAAGAGTATCAGCAGAGCAGGGATAGGGAGGAAATGTGAATTTAGAGCTAATGACAAATCATGGACATTAGATTGTTCTTCAAAAAATTACACATTTATTCACAACAACATAGAGTCTCCAGTCTCAGGTCCTCAGTCCTCCAGAATAGGAGTGTACGTGGATCACACAGCAGGTATTCTGTCCTTCTACAGCGTCTCTGAAACAATGACTCTCCTCCACAGAGTCATCACCACCTTCACTGAACCTCTACACGCTGGAGTTAGTGTTTATTATTATGGAGATAATGCTGAACTCTGTAAACTGTAACTGAAATGATTTTATTCACACACACGTTGGGGTTAATTAAAATTGTAATTCCTAATTGATAATTAATTACAATTGCAGCATAATCATAATTGCACAATTACTTTGCCTTTGCAAACTTAATTGAATTGTAATTGAGGTCAGATAATTGACTTTGTAATTGTAAAACTGGGGAACCATGTTGCAGTTCTAAGGCTTACACACACGTAGTTAATTATTATTAAAATATGATTCATATTAAGTTATCCTACGAGTGAATCTTCACACTCATACAGGTGGGAGGGACTAGTGGGTTATAGTTAGGATATTATAGAATCTATTTAAATAGGGACGGTACAAAGAGTAACGATACTGTAGCTATTGATGTTTATAATCGTCACTAAATTCCATTTCTTGTCCCTATTTAAGCTTTTACATATGACATTATAATCAATGCACTAAAATGTAAATGTAAATATAATAAAACTATAAGATATAAACACAAAAGCACAAACAATCATCACTGTTTCCCTGTGGGCTGTTTTTAGTGCTTTATAAATAAAAGTTAGAGTAAATTTGTGATTGAACTTCAGTAATTAAGAATTTAATTGTATTTGACTTTCAGTTGGAATATAATAATTGCATTTGAATTCAAATTGAAAAAAGGACAGTTCCCGTAACAGTATCTATATTTTAATTGAAATTGCCAGCCTCAGAGTAGACTTTAAAGTTATGCTGCAGGTTATAGATGTAGTGGTGAATCCATCAGTGGAATGTTAGTCAGGTATGAACCCAGCAGGTCTCTGTCTCTTTGAATGAGTTATTGTTGATTTCATGTTTTTACTGCAGATTTTAAATGTTTTTACTGCAGATTTTAAATGTTTTTACAGCCGATATTAAATGTTTTTACAGCTGATTTTAAATGTTTTTACTGCAGATTTTAAATGTTTTTACAGCTGATTTTAAATGTTTTTACTGCAGATTTTAAATGTTTTTACAGCTGATATTAAATGTTTTTACAGCTGATTTTAAATGTTTTTACTGCAGATTTTAAATGTTTTTACTGCAAATTTTAAATGTTTTTACAGCCGATATTAAATGTTTTTACAGCTGAATTTAAATGTTTTTACTGCTGATTTTAAATGTTTTTACTGCTGATTTTAAATGTTTTTTTGCTGATTTTAAATGTTCTTATTGATTTTGAGGCAGTTCAATGTTTTCTGTTGCACTTTTTGATCATGTAAATCACATTGAATTGCCTTGTGTATGAAATGCTCTACACAAATAAACTTGCCTTGTTATTTTTCATTAATATTTGTGGACTAATTCCTTTGTGACTGTGATGTAGTTCTATGTCTTATTTCCTGTTTCTATTAACACACAGAGACACACATTGTGGGTGTGTTTGTTTACTCTGAACAACATGTGTAGTCATGGCAACGCCCTCTAAGGTGAGTTCCTTCCCTCTCTCTCTTTAGTGCAGGTTATTGTAGTTAAATGTGAGCTTCCGTACAGTAACAGGAGGTAAATAAAGGTTTTTATCAACAGTAAAGCAGCAAAGTAACTAAGTTACTTTTTAGGAGAGACCAAACCACCTTTAATAAACAGACGTGTACTCTATTCACTTCATGTCCAGGGAGTTTTTTTTAAAAAAGTCAATAGAAATGTCAGAGTTTCCCATCAAAAGTGTTTTCTGAGCTGTGGCACCTGGAATTCTAAGTGGTCTCCATCCAACTACTAACCAGGTCCAGACCTGCTTAGCTTCCGAGATCTAACGAGATCAGGCAATGACAGGCTGGTATGGCCTTAAAGCTAATCTTAATCTTATAACCAGATAATTTACTAAACATCTCAATAACCTGAATGAGAGACGGGACTGGTATGTTGGGGTTGGCCAAGATCACCAGTTCATCATCAGCATAGAGTGTTATTTTATGACACATCCCCAACATGAAGACCAAATACAGAAGGTGCAATGCTAATAGCCTCAGCTAACAGTTCAATGGCCAATGCAAATAAAAAAGGTGACAAAGAGCAATCACGTCAGGTTCTCTGTTCGCATTGAAAAGTATTTTGATTGTAGCCTTTTAGTCATAATTGCTGCTTGTGGATCATTGTATATGATTTGAACCCATTTCATGAAATTATGTAAAATATAAAGAACTATTCAACTCAGTCAAATGCTTTCTCTGCATCCAAGAAAGAATCAAACCATCCACAAAGAATTTTGTTCAAAAGATTGTGTAACAAATGATGTCATATTATTACTTGAATTTGGGCCCTTTATAAAACCAGTTTGATCCTCATTAATTAAAATATGGAGGTGGTCATCTAATCGAGTTGCAAAGATTTTACCAAGCAGTTTTCTATCCATATTTAATGAAGCTATGGGCCTATAGGAGGAGAGCGATTCAGGACAATTGTCTTTTTTTTACGATGTGTTATGTTTGCCTCTTTGTGGCATTTCCCCAGTAACAAATGTATGATTAAGAATTTGAAGTAACAGATCTAACAGCAAGTGTTGAAATTCCTTCAGAATTCACTACAAAATCCATCCAGTCCTGGTGAATTCCCATTTTGTAACTTTGAATAGTCTTCATTCCTTCGTCTTGTGTAATCAACACATTAAGAAAATTTTGCTGATCTTCTGATGATGTTGGGAGGTAGATTTGTGCAAAGAAATCTTCCATTAATATAGGTGCATCATCTGCTCAGAAGAGAACATATTTACATAATATTCCCTAAAGCAGTCATTTATCATCTGATTATCAAATATTCTGTTATTCAAATCATCAGTTATAACTGTTATTGTATGGGACTTCATTTTTTTCTTGGCTTGGTATGCAAGACATTTTCCTGGTTTATCTCCATGTTCATAAAACATTTGTTTACTATACATAACTATTTTCTCTGCTCCTTTGGTAAAAAGACAATTTATTGCAGACGGAAGAGCTGATATTTATTTCCATAAGGTTGGTGATGGGGAACAAATATAAGCTTTTTCTTGAATTGATAGTTTACTCTCTAAACATATTAATCTTTCATTTTTTGACGTCTCTTATTGACGTATATGATATAACCAGCCCTCTTCAATAAGCTTTGGTGTGTATTCTAATGCTAACATGAATTATGGTAATGTGACAGTAAAAGTAATAGTTTTCCAGGAGGACTAAAGACGACCTGGACATCAGAAATTATGCTTTTCAGTTTATTATTCTTTTTAATAAAAAGATTCAGGGTGCAAGAAAAGTCACGAAAACTAGAGACAAAGTTCCTAAGTTTGCAACACTGGTTCAACCAGTTGTGTGTGAGAGTGTAACCACACACACAACTGTTGGATACAAGGCCATTGGTTTAGATTTTGTCTTGTTGGTTGGAGTAAAGAAGGACAATCCAAATAAAAATCTTCCAAAAAAAAAAAAAACATCCAAAAACTGGATGGAGTGTTCAGAGAGGCCAGATGTTTGTGTATTTTGTTTTGGAGGTTTTCAGTGATTCTTGACTTTAAACTCTGAGCATCTGTCAAACCAGTTCATCTCCTGGAATCCTTGGCTGAGAGCTCACAGCTCTTTGATCCTCCCTCATAATTGCAGTGTGTGCGTGGGTGTAACCAGGAAGTGCTGAGTCTGCGTAGTAGGGTCCAGCGGGAGGAGCCCTGGCAACACGCCCCGCCCATTTAGCATACTGCCCTGATGACTTACGCGGCTCAGCTACGACAATAACTTAAGTATCTTTCTACCAACGTCTTGTTCAGATGATCAGATCATAGAGGTTAGTACTAGCACTAGTAGCTCAAAAAAGACGAAAAAACTGAACGGAAAAGTTTAATGGTGTCTCAGCTTTCCTTCACAACGTAACTGCTATTCACAAAGATTGCTACGCATGATCTGAGGGTGTCAATCATCATCATATATGATGTCAAATCTCGTTTTACAACTTGAAATAACTTATTTAATATAAGTAGAGGGATTTATGGCTCTGATGGTGTTTAGCCATGGTGCCCAGGACTGGATGATGAGGAGCACTGAACACCATCTACCATTTAAAATTCTTTTTAGTCAATTAGTTAAAAAAAACCAAAAAAGATTCTAAAAAAAGCTGCTAAATATAGAGACAAAGTTCCTAAGTTGGCACCACTGGTTGAACCAGTTGTGTGTGTGTGAGGGTGTAACCACACAATATAAGGCCATTGGTTAAGATTTCAACACAAAGGAGAAAGGGAGGGGCCAAAAAATGTCTGCAATGAGGGGACATATGCATTCTATGTAAAATCTTAAACTGAATTGTCCTTATTCATGTACAAATATATATATTTTTACTAGCATATCTGCAGATATCATCCCATGTCTCTGTCTGTCAATAGTCAGTGATGATACCTTGTCCCACACACTCCTCATCTCATCACTAGGTCACATGTTACATAACACATTATAAAACAAGCTAAGACACATCCTCCCTGGTTGTAGAAACAACATTTTTTCTATAGCAGAAATCTCTGGATGATATTTAAGGCTTGTGCTCAATATAATATAATGTCTCACCTGTAGGACACTAAAAAACAATCATATCTGGGCAGCTACTATGGCTCCATAATTTGTTCATATAACAAGATTATTGTCAAAAAAATACTTCATTTCAAGTAACTAAGCCTGCTGGTTAGATCTTTTAGTTCTCTGTTTGAAATGAATAATGGATCATTTGAATGGTATAGAACAGTCTGGGTAACACATTTAGTTTAATCAGTGCTAGTCTTCCTAACCACAAAATAGGTTGAGTTCCAACGATCCAAGTCAAGTCAAATTTTATGAAATAATGGAACAAAGTTGGCTTGATAAAGCTGGCTAAAGAGTGGAGGAACAAAAATTCCTAAATAAACAAAACCCGAGATAGATCACTTAAAAGGGAACAATGGTATTATAGACATCAGAGTGAGACAGCCAAGAAGCATAGCCTCTGACTTATTAATAATAATAATGCATCAATTTTATATAGCGCTTTATCATAGACACTCAAAGTTGCTTTACAGAATTAAGGCATTATTCTTTCACTCCACACTTAGTGGTGGTAAGCTACTGTTGTAGCCACAGCTGCCCTAGGGCAGACTGATGGAGGCGAGGCTGCCATAGTGCGCCATCTGCCCCTCCGACCACCACCAACACTCACTCACACACTACATTCATACTAGGCAATGTGGGTGAAGTGCCTTGCCCAAGGACACAATGACAGATACCACTGAGGTGACTGTCCCCCACTGTGGCACCTGGAATTCTAAGTGGTCTCCCATCCAACTACTAACCAGGCCCAGACCTGCTTAGCTTCCGAGATCTAACGGGATCAGGCAATGACAGGCTGGTATGGCCTTAAAGCTAATCTTAATCTTATAACCAGATAATTTACTAAACATCTCAATAACCTGAATGAGAGACGGGACTGGTATGTTGGGGTTGGCCAAGATCACCAGTTCATCATCAGCATAGAGTGTTATTTTATGGCACATCCCCAACATGAAGACCAAATACAGAAGGTGCAATGCTAATAGCCTCAGCTAACAGTTCAATGGCCAATGCAAATAAAAAAGATGACAAAGAGCAATCACGTCAGGTTCTTTGTTGCATTGAAAAGTATTTTGATTGTAGCCTTTTAGTCATAATTGCTGCTTGTGGATCATTGTATATGATTTGAACCCATTTCATGAAATTATGTAAAATATAAAGAACTATTCAACTCAGTCAAATGCTTTCTCGGCATCCAAGAAAGAATCAAACCATCCACAAAGAATTTTGTTCAAAAGATTGTGTAACAAATGATGTCATATTATTACTTGAATTTTGGCCCTTTATAAAACCAGTTTGATCCTCATTAATTAAAATATGGAGGTGGTCATCTAATCGAGTTGCAAAGATTTTAGCAAGCAGTTTTCTATCCATATTTAATAAAGCTATGGGCCTATAGGAGGAGAGCGATTCAGGACAATTGTCTTTTTTTTACGATGTGTTATGTTAGCCTCTTTGTGGCATTTCCCCAGTAACAAATGTATGATTAAGAATTTGAAGTAACAGATCTAACAGCAAGTGTTGAAATTCCTTCAGAATTCACTACAAAATCCATCCAGTCCTGGTGAATTCCCATTTTGTAACTTTGAATAGTCTTCATTCCTTCGTCTTGTGTAATCAACACATTAAGAAAATTTTGCTGATCTTCTGATGATGTTGGGAGGTAGATTTGTGCAAAGAAATGTTCCATTAATATAGGTGCATCATCTGCTCAGAAGAGAACATATTTACATAATATTCCCTAAAGCAGTCATTTATCATCTGATTATCATATATTCTGTTATTCAAATCATGTTATTACTGTTATTGTATGGGACTTCATTTTTTTCTTGGCTTGGTATGCAAGACATTTTCCTGGTTTATCTCCATGTTCATAAAACATTTGTTTACTATACATAACTATTTTCTCTGCTCCTTTGGTAAAAAGACAATTTATTGCAGACGGAAGAGCTGATATTTATTTCCATAAGGTTGGTGATGGGGAACAAATATAAGCTTTTTCTTGAATTGATAGTTTACTCTCTAAAGATATTAATCTTTCATTTTTTGACGTCTCTTATTGACGTATATGATATAACCAGCCCTCTTCAATAAGCTTTGGTGTGTATTCTAATGCTAACATGAATTATGGTAATGTGACAGTAAAAGTAATAGTTTTCCAGGAGGACTAAAGACGACCTGGACATCAGAAATTATGCTTTTCAGTTTATTATTCTTTTTAATAAAAAGATTCAGGGTGTAAGAAAAGTCACTAAAACTAGAGACAAAGTTCCTAAGTTTGCAACACTGGTTCAACCAGTTGTGTGTGAGAGTGTAACCACACACACAACTGTTGGATACAAGGCCATTGGTTTAGATTTTGTCTTGTTGGTTGGAGTAAAGAAGGAGAATCCAAATAAAAATCTTCCAAAAAAAAAAAAAAACATCCAAAAACAGGATGGAGTGAGTGTTCAGAGAGGCCAGATGTTTGTGTATTTTGTTTTGGAGGTTTTCAGTGATTCTTGACTTTAAACTCTGAGCATCTGTCAAACCAGTTCATCTCCTGGCATCCTTGGCTGAGAGCTCACAGCTCTTTGTTCCTCCCTCATAATTGCAGTGTGTGCGTGGGTGTAACCAGGAAGTGCTGAGCGCTGACACACGCTGTAAAGTAACTCTGCACTCAGACTGGTTTCAGGGAGTGACAGTGACAGACTGCTGAAATGGAGCAGCAAGGAGCTGAGCTACAGACACAAACCTTCAACTGTCCCATCTGTCTGGACCTCCTGAAAGAGCCGGTGACCACTTCCTGCGGACACAGCTACTGCGGAACGTGTATCAGCAACCACTGGGATAAAGAGGAGGAGAATCACATCTACACCTGTCCTCAGTGCAGAGAGAAGTTTATAAGGAGGCCTGATCTCAAGAAAAACATCATGTTAGCAGAGTTAGTGGAGGAACTGAAGAAGAACAGACTTCAAGATGATCCTGATGATCAAAGATTTGCTGCAGCTGAAGACGTGGCCTGTGATTCCTGCACTGGGAGGAAACTGAAAGCCTTCAAGTCCTGTTTGAACTGTGTGGCCTCTTATTGTGAAAAACACCTTCAGCCTCATCATGAATCTGCTGCATTCAAGAGACACAAACTGGTGGATCCCTCCAAGAAGATCCAGGAGATGATCTGCTCTCGTCATGATGAGGTGATGAAGATGTTCTGCCGCACTGATCAGCAGTGTATCTGTATTATCTGCTCCATGGAGGAACATAAAGACCATGACACGGTTTCAGCTGCAGCAGAAAGGACTGAGAAACAGAGAGAGCTGCAGGAGAGTCGAGCTGACATCTACAAGAACATCCAGGACAGAGAGAAAGATCTGGAGCTGCTTAAAGAGCAGGAGAAGACCATCAACCTCTCTGCTGATCAGACAGTGGAGCACAGTGAGCAGATGTTCACTGAGCTGATCCGTCTCCTCCACCAAAGAAGGTCTGAGCTGGAGAAGGAGGTCCGATCCAAGCAGCAGACTGAAGTGAGTGCAGTCCGAGCGCTTCAGGAGAAGCTGGAGCAGGAGATCAGTGAGCTGAAGAAGAGAGACGCTGAGCTGCAGCAGCTCTCCCACACTGAGGATCACATCCAGTTTGTCCTCAGCTACAGCTCCCTGTCAGCGCTCAGTGTGTCCACACACTCCTCCATCATCCACAGAGGTCCTGAGAGCTGCTTTGAGGAGGTGAGAGCAGCTGTGTTAGAGCTCAGAGAACATCTCCACAAAGTGCTGATGGAGGACTGGAACAAAGTTTGTCAGACTGTGGAGAGAGTGGATGGTTTACTATCAGAGCTGAGGACCAGAGCTGGATTATTAAAGTATTCACAGGAAATCACTCTGGATCCAAACACAGCTCTTAGATACCTCAGATTATCAGAAGGAAACAGAAAAGTAACAGGAAGGAAAAAAGATCAGCTTCATCCTGATCATCCAGACAGGTTCACTGATTGGTGGCAGGTCATGAGCAGAGAGAGTCTGACTGGTCGTTGTTACTGGGAAGTGGCGGTGGGAGGGGGAGGAGTTGGCGTATCAGTCGCATACAAGAGTATCAGCAGAGCAGGGAGAGGGAAGGAATGTGGATTTGGATTGAATAACAAATCATGGATGTTATTCTGTTCTCCAAACAGTTACACATTTATTCACAACAGCATAGAGTCTCCAGTGTCAGGTCCTCAGTCCTCCAGAATAGGAGTGTACGTGGATCACACAGCAGGTATTCTGTCCTTCTACAGCGTCTCTGAAACAATAACTCTCCTCCACAGAGTCATCACCACCTTCACTGAACCTCTACACGCTGGAGTTAGTGTTTATTATTATGGAGATAGTGCTGAACTCTGTAAACTGTAACTGAAATGATTTTATTCACACACACACGTTGGGGTTAATTAAAATTGTAATTACTTAATTGATAATTAATTACAATTGGAGCATAATCATAATTGCACAATTATTTTGCCTTTGTAAACTTAATTGAATTGTAATTGAGGTCAGATAATTGACTTTGTAATTGTAAAACTGGGGAACCATGTTGCAGTTCTAAGGCTTACACACACGTAGTTAATTATTATTAAAATATGATTCATATTAAGTTATCCTACTAGTGAATCTTCACACTCATACAGGTGGGAGGGGCTAGTGGGTTATAGTTAGGATATTATAGAATCTATTTAAATAGGGACGGTACAAAGAGTAACGATACTGTAGCTATTGATGTTTATAATCATCACTAAATTCCATTTCTTGTCCCTATTTAAGCTTTTACATATGACATTATAATCAATGCACTAAAATGTAAATGTAAATATAATAAAACTATAAGATATAAACACAAAAGCACAAACAATCATCACTGTGTCCCTGTGGGCTGTTTTTAGTGCTTTATAAATAAAAGTTAGAGTAAATTTGTGATTGAACTTCAGTAATTGAGAATTTAATTGTATTTGACTTTCAGTTGGAATATAATAATTGCATTTGAATTAAAATTGAAAAAAGGACAGTATCTATATTTTAATTGAAATTGCCAGCATCAGAGTAGACTTTAAAGTTATGCTGCAGGTTTTAAATGTAGTGGTGAATCCATCAGTGAAATTTTAGTCAGGTATGAACCCAGCAGGTCTCTGTCTCTGAATGAGTTATTGTTGATTTCATGTTTTTACTGCAGATTTTAAATGTTTTTACAGCTGATTTTAATGTTTTTACTGCAGATTTTAAATGTTGTTACAGCTGATTTTAAATGTTTTTAAAGCTAATTTTAATGTTTTTATAGCTGATTTTAAATGTTTTTACTGCAGATTTTAAATGTTGTTACAGCTGATTTTAAATGTTTTTAAAGCTAATTTTAATGTTTTTATAGCTGATTTTAAATGTTTTTACTGAAGATTTTAAATGTTTTTACAGCTAATTTTAATGTTTTTATAGCTGATATTAAATATTTTTATAGCTGATTTTAAATGTTTTTACAGCTGATTTTAATGTTTTTACAGCTAATTTTAATGTTTTTTATAGCTGATATTAAATGTTTTTATAGCTGATATTAAATGTTTTTACAGCTGATTTTAAATGTTTTTACAGCTGATTTTAAATGTTTTTAAAGCTGGTTTTAAATGTTTTTACAGCTGATTTTAAATGTTTTTACAGCTGATTTTAAATGTTTTTACAGCAGATTTTAAATGTTTTTACTGCAGATTTTAAATGTTTTTACAGCCGATATTAAATGTTTTTACAGCTGATTTTAAATGTTTTTACTGCAAATTTTAAATGTTTTTACAGCTGATTTTAAATGTTTTTACAGCCGATAATAAATGTTTTTACAGCTGATTTTAAATGTTTTTACTGCTGATTTTAAATGTTTTTACAGCTGATTTTAAATGTTTTTACAGCTGATTTTAAATGTTTTTACAGCTGATTTTAAATGTTTTTACAGCTGATTTTAAATGTTTTTTTGCTGATTTTAAATGTTCTTATTGATTTTGAGGCAGTTCAATGTTTTCTGTTGCACTTTTTGATCATGTAAATCACATTGAATTGCCTTGTGTATGAAATGCTCTACACAAATAAACTTGCCTTGTTATTTTTCATTAATATTTGTGGACAAATTCCTTTGTGACTGTGATGTAGTTCTATGTCTTATTTCCTGTTTCTATTAACACACAGAGACACACATTGTGGGTGTGTTTGTTTACTCTGAACAACATGTGTAGTCATGGCAACGCCCTCTATGGTGAGTTCCTTCCCTCTCTTTCTTTAGTGCAGGTCATTGTAGTTAAATGTGAGCTTCCGTACAGTAACAGGAGGTAAATAAAGGTTTTTATCAACAGTAAAGCAGCAAAGTAACTGTTACTTTTTAGGAGAGACCAAACCACCTTTAATAAACAGACGTGTACTCTATTCACTTCATGTCCAGGGAGTTTTTTAAAAAAGTCAATAGAAATGTCAGAGTTTCCCATCAAAAGTGTTTTCTGAGCATTTTAAATCATTGCATTTTTATCAATATTTCAATCAACACTTTCTAAAAGTTTAGATGTTGAACTTTTCAGTGGATATGATGAAGTTACAGGAACTCTACTCTCACATGTGAGGGAAGCCTATGAAGCAGCCACTTTATTTCACTTCCTGTCCAGGGTGTTTTTTAAAATGTGTTTTTTATGTGTATTATAATCAAAAATCATATAAAAATGAGACAAACCTAATTTATTACCAGCTGCAATGGTTAGAAAACATAATGCTGAAAATTAGGTTTTTAGTTGACTGTAATGTAGAAAAAGGGGCGGGACTAATATGCTTATACTTCCACCCACTCCCTTTCCAACACAAAAAGTATGTGAAGTAGTATATGTAATTATTGTTTTATTTTGGGGTTTTTTTTCTGGAGGGAAGTCATCTGCATCAAATATTGTGTTCATTGTATTATTATTGTTTCTTGTATTGATGCATTTGCAATTTTTTTCCAAAATAAAACAGTAAAATTGGGTAGGCACTGCCTACCTTGCCTACCCTGACTGCACGTCACTGGTGTACGGCAGCAGCGGAGTCAGTCAGCTTTTCAAACACTCACGCAGTGTTAGGCTGCTAAGTTACTTTCTCCTCGACTCTTCTAACCACAGGAATACTGTAGTCCATTTGTGATGACAATTATTTGTTTTGTCCAACCACTGCGTCGCATTATGTCACAAACACGTCAAATCATATCAAAGGAGATACGAGGTGCTATAACGGCTCCTAAAAATGGAACTGCTCCTTGGGCGCTACACCGTGCCCACTGCTCCTCAGGGAGGGGTTAAAGGCAGAGAACACATTTCATGTATGTAGCTTTACATGTATGACAATAAAGTATAATGTATATTCTATATTAAACTGCAGTGTTTGTTTTAGTTGTGAGCTAGTTTGAGGGAGGGGAGCTCACATTCTTATAGGTAGGAGGATCCAAGATTGTCAGGAGGTGGAGTTTCTGTGATGTCAAAAAGCAAGAAAAATTCAACTGGCCTGTTTTTTAGCTGAATTTTTACAAAATATGGAATAACAAGGGAGGGAGGAAACAGAACTTTTTCAACGTTGTCCCTCTGAATGAGGCTAAAGGATGAATATCACTGTAGCAAAACCATTATAAAGGTAATTTTTCATAATATTGCCCCTTTAACTCACTCACTGTCATTGACGCGGCGCATCCTGGAAACAATCGATAGCAGAATCGTAAAGAGTTTTTGTTAGCAATTCCAAAGAATTGTTTGACTAAGAACCGGTTAACGATGCGCATCCCTACCAGGCTGACCCTGAGGGCCCACATGAGGTCCTGACCAGTGGGCGTGCACTGTAACTGTTCCCGCTCAATGTTCTTGAAGCCAAAATACGGCGCTTAGGGGCGCTGGCATCTTGCAAATTTTATGTCATTTGGAGCCAGAGTCTGCATAGTAGGGTCCAGCGGGAGGAGCCCTGGCAACACGCCCCGCCCATTTAGCATACTGCCCTGATGACTTACGCAGCTCAGCTACGACAATAACTTAAGTATCTTTCTACCAACGTCTTGTTCAGATGATCAGATCATAGAGGTTAGTACTAGCACTAGTAGCTCAAAAAAGACGAAAAACTGAACGGAAAAGTTTAATGGTGTCTCAGCTTTCCTTCACAACGTAACTGCTATTCACAAGATTGCTACGCAAGATCTGAGGGTGTCAATCATCATATATGATGTCAAATCTCGTTTTACAACTTGAAATAACTTATTTACAGTAATATAAGTAGAGGGATTTATGGCTCTGATGGTGTTCAGCCATGGTGGAGCACTGAACACCATCTACCATTTAAAATGCTTTTTAGTCAATTAGTTAAAAAAACCAAAAAAGATTCTAAGAAAAGCTGCTAAATATAGAGACAAAGTTCCTAAGTTGGCACCACTGGTTGAACCAGTTGTGTGTGTGTGAGGGTGTAACCACACAATATAAGGCCATTGGTTAAGATTTCAACACAGAGGAGAAAGGGAGGGGCCAAAAAATGTCTGCAATGAGGGGACATATGCATTCTATGTATTCATGTACAAATAGATATATTTTTACTAGCATATCTGCAGATATCATCCCATGTCTCTGTCTGTCAATAGTCAGTGATGATACCTTGTCCCACACACTCCTCATCTCATCACTAGGTCACATGTTACATAACACATTATAAAACAAGCTAAGACACATCCTCCCTGGTTGTAGAAACAACATTTTTTCTATAACAGAAATCTCTGGATGATATTTAAGGCTTGTGCTCAATATAATAATGTCTCAACTAAAAAACAATCACATCTGGGCAGCTACTATGGCTCCATAATTTGTTCATATAACAAGATTATTGTCAAAAAAATACTTCATTTCAAGTAACTAAGCCTGCTGGTTAGATCTTTTAGTTCTCTGTTTGAAATGAATAATGGATCATTTGAATGGTATAGAACAGTCTGGGTAACACATTTCATTTAATCAGTGCTAGTCTTCCTAACCACAAAATAGGTTGAGTTCCAACGATCCAAGTCAAGTCAAATTTTATGAAATAATGGAACAAAGTTGGCTTGATAAAGCTGGCTAAAGAGTGGAGGAACAAAAATTCCTAAATAAACAAAACCCGAGATAGATCACTTAAAAGGGAACAATGGTATTATAGACATCAGAGTGAGACAGCCAAGAAGCATAGCCTCTGACTTATTAATAATAATAATGCATCAATTTTATATAGCGCTTTATCATAGACACTCAAAGTTGCTTTACAGAATTAAGGCATTATTCTTTCACTCCACACTTAGTGGTGGTAAGCTACTGTTGTAGCCATAGCTGCCCTGGGGCAGACTGACGGAGGCGAGGCTGCCATAGTGCGCCATCTGCCCCCCCACCACCACCAACACTCACTCACACACTACATTCATACTAGGCAATGTGGGTGAAGTGCCTTGCCCAAGGACACAATGACAGATACCACTGGGGTGACTGACCCCCACTGTGGCACCTGGAATTCTAAGTGGTCTCCCATCCAACTACTAACCAGGTCCAGACCTGCTTAGCTTCCGAGATCTAACGAGATCAGGCAATGACAGGCTGGTATGGCCTTAAAGCTAATCTTAATCTTATAACCAGATCATTTACTAAACATCTCAATAACCTGAATGAGAGACGGGACTGGTATGTTGGGGTTGGCCAAGATCACCAGTTCATCATCAGCATAGAGTGTTATTTTATGACACATCCCCAACATGAAGACCAAATACAGAAGGTGCAATGCTAATAGCCTCAGCTAACAGTTCAATGGCCAATGCAAATAAAAAGGTGACAAAGAGCAATCACGTCAGGTTCTTTGTTGCATTGAAAAGTATTTTGATCGTAGCCTTTTAGTCATAATTGCTGCTTGTGGATCATTGTATATGATTTGAACCCATTTCATGAAATTATGTAAAATATAAAGAACTATTCAACTCAGTCAAATGCTTTCTCTGCATCCAAGAAAGAATCAAACCATCCACAAAGAATTTTGTTCAAAAGATTGTGTAACAAATGATGTCATATTATTACTTGAATTTTGGCCCTTTATAAAACCAGTTTGATCCTCATTAATTAAAATATGGAGGTGGTCATCTAATCGAGTTGCAAAGATTTTAGCAAGCAGTTTTCTATCCATATTTAATAAAGCTATGGGCCTATAGGAGGAGAGCGATTCAGGACAATTGTCTTTTTTTTACGATGTGTTATGTTAGCCTCTTTGTGGCATTTCCCCAGTAACAAATGTATGATTAAGAATTTGAAGTAACAGATCTAACAGCAAGTGTTGCAATTCCTTCAGAATTCACTACAAAATCCATCCAGTCCTGGTGAATTCCCATTTTGTAACTTTGAATAGTCTTCATTCCTTCGTCTTGTGTAATCAACACATTAAGAAAATTTTGCTGATCTCCTGATGATGTTGGGAGGTAGATTTGTGCAAAGAAATCTTCCATTCAGGTGCATCATCTGCTCAGAAGAGAACATATTTACATAATATTCCCTAAAGCAGTCATTTATCATCTGATTATCAAATCATCAGTTATAACTGTTATTGTATGGGACTTCATTTTTTTCTTGGCTTGGTATGCGAGACATTTTCCTGGTTTATCTCCATGTTCATAAAACATTTGTTTACTATACATAACTATTTTCTCTGCTCCTTTGGTAAAAAGACAATTTATTGCAGACGGAAGAGCTGATATTTATTTCCATAAGGTTGGTGATGGGGAACAAATATAAGCTTTTTCTTGAATTGATAGTTTACTCTCTTTGACGTCTCTTATTGACGTATATGATATAACCAGCCCTCTTCAATAAGCTTTGGTGTGTATTCTAATGCTAACATGAATTATGGTAATGTGACAGTAAAAGTAATAGTTTTCCAGGAGGACTAAAGACGACCTGGACATCAGAAATTATGCTTTTCAGTTTATTATTCTTTTTAATAAAAAAATTCAGGGTGTAAGAAAAGTCACTAAAACTAGAGACAAAGTTCCTAAGTTTGCAACACTGGTTCAACCAGTTGTGTGTGAGAGTGTAACCACACACACAACTGTTGGATACAAGGCCATTGGTTTAGATTTTGTCTGTTGTTGGTTGAGTAAAGAAGGAGAATCCAAATAAAAATCTTCCAAAAAAAAAAAAAAAACATCCAAAAACAGGATGGAGTGAGTGTTCAGAGAGGCCAGATGTTTGTGTATTTTGTTTTGGAGGTTTTCAGTGATTCTTGACTTTAAACTCTGAGCATCTGTCAAACCAGTTCATCTCCTGGAATCCTTGGCTGAGAGCTCACAGCTCTTTGTTCCTCCCTCATAATTGCAGTGTGTGCGTGGGTGTAACCAGGAAGTGCTGAGCGCTGACACATGCTGTAAAGTAACTGCTGCATTCAGACTGGTTTCAGGGAGTGGACAGTGACAGACTGCTGAAATGAGGAGCAGCAAGGAGCTGAGCTACAGACACAAACCTTCAACTGTCCCATCTGTCTGGACCCCTGAAGGAGCCGGTGACCACTTCCTGCGGACACAGCTACTGGGACGTGTATCAGCAACCACTGGGATGCAGAGGAGGAGAATCACATCTACACCTGTCCTCAGTGCAGAGAGAAGTTTATAAGGAGGCCTGATCTCAAGAAAAACATCATGTTTGCAAAGTTAGTGGAGGAACTGAAGAAGAACAGACTTCAAGATGATCCTGATGTTCAAAGATTTGCTGCAGCTGAAGACGTGGCCTGTGATGTTTGCACTGGGAGGAAACTGAAAGCCTTTAAGTCCTGTTTGAACTGTGTGGCCTCTTATTGTGAAAAACACCTTCAGCCTCATCATGAATCTGCTGCATTAAAGAGACACAAACTGGTGGATCCCTCCAAGAAGATCCAGGAGATGATCTGCTCTCGTCATGATGAGTGATGAAGATGTTCTGTCGCACTGATCAGCAGTGTATCTGTATTTCTGCTCCATGGAGGAACATAAAGACCACGACACAGTTACAGCTGCAGTAGAAAAGACTGAGAAACAGAGAGAGCTGCAGGAGAGTCTAGCTGACATCCACAAGAACATCCAGGACAGAGAGAAAGATGTGGAGCTGCTAAAAGAGAAAGAGAAGACCATCAACCTCTCTGCTGATCAGACAGTGGAGCACAGTGAGCAGATGTTCACTGAGCTGATCCGTCTTCTCCACCAAAGAAGCTCTGAGCTGGAGAAGGAGGTCCGATCCAAGCAGCAGACTGAAGTGAGTGCAGTCCGAGCGCTTCAGGAGAAGCTGGAGCAGGAGATCAGTGAGCTGAAGAAGAGAGACGCTGAGCTGCAGCAGCTCTCCCACACTGAGGATCACATCCAGTTTGTCCTCAGCTACAGCTCCCTGTCAGCGCTCAGTGTGTCCACACACTCCTCCATCATCCACAGAGGTCCTGGAAGCTGCTTTGAGGAGGTGACAGAAGTTGTGTCAGAGCTCAGAGAACATCTCCACAAAGTCCTGATGGAGGACTGGAACAAAGTCTGTCACACTGTGGAGAGAGTCGATGATCTACTATCAGAGCTGAGGACCAGAGCTGGATTCTTAGAGTATTCACAGGAAATCACTCTGGATCCAAACACAGCTCATAGAGACCTCAGATTATCAGAAGGAAACAGAAAAGGCACGAGAATGAAAGAAGACCAGCTTCATCCTGATCATCCAGACAGGTTCACTGTATGGCCTCAGGTCCTGAGCAGAGAGAGTCTGACTGGTCGTTGTTACTGGGAGGTGGAGGTGAGAGGGACACGAGTTGGTGTATCAGTCGCATATAAGAGTATCAGCAGAGCAGGGATAGGGAGGAAATGTGAATTTGGAGCTAATGACAAATCATGGACATTAGATTGTTCTTCAAACAGTTACACATTTTATCACAACAACATAGAGTCTCCAGTGTCAGGTCCTCAGTCCTCCAGAATAGGAGTGTACGTGGATCACACAGCAGGTATTCTGTCCTTCTACAGCGTCTCTGAAACAATGACTCTCCTCCACAGAGTCATCACCACCTTCACTGAACCTCTACACGCTGGAGTTAGTGTTTATTATTATGGAGATAATGCTGAACTCTGTAAACTGTAACTGAAATAATTTTATTCACACACACACACACGTTGGGGTTAATTAAATTGTAATTGCTTAATTGATAATTAATTACAATTGCAGCATAATCATCATTGCACAATTATTTTGCCTTTGTAAACTTAATTGAATTGTAATTGAGGTCAGATAATTGACTTTGTAATTGTAAAACTGGGGAACCATGTTACAGTTCTAAGGCTTACACACACGTAGTTAATTATTATTAAAATATGATTCATATTAAGTTATCCTACGAGTGAATCTTCACACTCATACAGGTGGGAGGGACTAGTGGGTTATAGTTAGGATATTATAGAATCTATTTAAATAGGGACGGTACAAAGAGTAACGATACTGTAGCTATTGATGTTTATAATCATCACTAAATTCCATTTCTTGTCCCTATTTAAGCTTTTACATATGACATTATAATCAATGCACTAAAATGTAAATGTAAAATATAATATAAAACTATAAGATATAAACACAAAAGCACAAACAATCATCACAACAGGCTTATAAATAATGAGCATACACGATATGAGATCATTAGTGAAGTGATTTGTCCCTGTGGGCTGTTTTTAGTGCTTTATAAATAAAAGTTAGAGTAAATTTGTGATTGAACTTCAGTAATTGAGAATTTAATTGTATTTGACTTTCAGTTGGAATATAATAATTGCATTTGAATTCAAATTGAAAAAGGACAGTTCCCGTAACAGTATCTATATTTTAATTGAAATTCCAGCCCAGCCTCAGAGTAGACTTTAAAGTTATGCTGCAGGTTATAAATGTAGTGGTGATCCATCAGTGAAATGTTAGTCAGGTATGAACCCAGCAGGTCTCTGTCTCTGAATGAGTTTATTGTTGATTTCATGTTTTTACAGCTGATTGAAATGTTTTTACTGCAGATTTTAAATGTTTTTACTGCAGATTTTAAATGTTTTTACAGCCTATATCTAAATGTTTTTTACTGCTGATTTTTTAATGTTTTTACTGGAGATTTTAAATGTTTTTTTACAGCTGATTTTAAATTTTAAATGTTTTACAGCTGATTTTTTTTTTTTTTTTAAATTTTTACTGCTGATTTTAATGTTTTACTGTGTTTTTACTTTTTAAATGTTTTTACAGCTGATTTTAAATGTTTTTACAGCTGATATTAAATGTTTTTACAGCTGATTTTAATGTTTTTTGTTTTTACAGCTGATTTTAAATGTTTTTACTGCAGATTTTAAATGTTTTTACAGTAATTTTAATGTTTTTACTGCAGATTTTAAATGTTTTTAGCTGATTTTAAATGTTTTTACAGCTGATTTTAAAGTTTTTTGTTTGCTGATTTTAAATGTTCTTATTGATTTTGAGGCAGTTAATGTTTTCTGTTGCACTTTT
Source organism: Gouania willdenowi (assembly GCF_900634775.1). NCBI lineage: Eukaryota > Metazoa > Chordata > Actinopteri > Blenniiformes > Gobiesocidae > Gouania > Gouania willdenowi. The sequence goes on from NC_041049.1 coordinate 3,035,998, forward strand.
TGATCATGTAAATCACATTGAATTGCCTTGTGTATGAAATGCTACACAAATAAACTTGCCTTGTTATTTTTCATTAATATTTGTGGACTAATTCCTTTGTGACTGTGATGTAGTTCTATGTCTTATTTCCTGTTTCTATTAACACACAGAGACACACATTGTGGGTGTGTTTGTTTACTCTGAACAACATGTGTAGTCATGGCAACGCCCTCTAAGGTGAGTTCCTTCCCTCTCTCTCTTTAGTGCAGGTCATTGTAGTTAAATGTGAGCTTCCGTACAGTAACAGGAGGTAAATAAAGGTTTTTATCAACAGTAAAGCAGCAAAGTAACTGTTACTTTTTAGGAGAGACCAAACCACCTTTAATAAACAGACGTGTACTCTATTCACTTCATGTCCAGGGAGTTTTTTAAAAAAGTCAATAGAAATGTCAGAGTTTCCCATCAAAAGTGTTTTCTGAGCATTTTAAATCATTGCATTTTTATCAATATTTCAATCAACACTTTCTAAAAGTTTAGATGTTGAACTTTTCAGTGGATATGATGACGTTACAGGAACTCTACTCTCACATGTGAGGGAAGCCTATGAAGCAGCCACTTTATTTCACTTCCTGTCCAGGGTGTTTTTTAAAATGTGTTTTTTATGTGTATTATAATCAAAAATCATATAAAAATGAGACAAACCTAATTTATTACCAGCTGCAATGGTTAGAAAACATAATGCTGAAAATTAGGTTTTTTGTTGACTGTAATGTAGAAAAAGGGGCGGGACTAATATGCTTATACTTCCACCCACTCCCTTTCCAACACAAAAAGTATGTGAAGTAGTATATGTAATTATTGTTTTATTTTGGGGTTTTTTTCTGGAGGGAAGTCATCTGCATCAAATATTGTGTTTATTGTATTATTATTGTTTCTTGTATTGATGCATTTGCAATTTTTTTCCAAAATAAAACAGTAAAATTGGGTAGGCACTGCCTATCTTGCCTACCCTGACTGCACGTCACTGGTGTACGGCAGCAGTGGAGTCAGTCAGCTTTTCAAACACTCACGCAGTGTTAGGCTGCTAAGTTACTTTCTCCTCGACTCTTCTAACCACAGGAATACTGTAGTCCATTTGTGATGACAATTATTTGTTTTGTCCAACCGCTGCGTCGCATTATGTCACAAACACGTCAAATCATATCAAAGGAGATACGAGGCGCTATAACGGCTCCTAAAAATGGAACTGCTCCTTGGGCGCTACACCGTGCCCACTGCTCCTCAGGGAGGGGTTAAAGGCAGAGAACACATTTCATGTATGTAGCTTTACATGTATGACAATAAAGTATAATGTATATTCTATATTAAACTGCAGTGTTTGTTTTAGTTGTGAGCTAGTTTGAGAGGGAGGAGCTCACATTCTTATAGGTAGGAGGATCCAAGATTGTCAGGAGGTGGAGTTTCTGTGATGTCAAAAAGCAAGAAAAATTCAACTGGCCTGTTTTTTGGCTGAATTTTTACAAAATATGGAATAACAAGGGAGGGAGAAAACAGAACTTTTTCAACGTTGTCCCTCTGAATGAGGCTAAAGGATGAATATCACTGTAGCAAAACCATTATAAAGGTAATTTTTCATAATATTGCCCCTTTAACTCACTCACTGTCATTGACGCGGCGCATCCTGGAAACAATCGATAGCAGAATCGTAAAGAGTTTTTGTTAGCAATTCCAAAGAATCGTTTGACTAAGAACCGGTTGCCAAACGAAACCGGTTAACGATGAGCATCCCTACCAGGCTGACCCACATGAGGTCCTGACCAGTGGGCGTGCACTGTAACTGTTCCTGCTCAATGTTCTTGAAGCCAAAATACGGCGCTTAGGGGCGCTGCCATCTTGCAAATTTTATGTCATTTGAAGCCAGAGTCTGCATAGTAGGGTCCAGCGGGAGGAGCCCTGGCAACACGCCCCGCCCATTTAGCATACTGCCCCGATGACTTACGCAGCTCAGCTATGACAATAACTTAAGTATCTTTCTACCAACGTCTTGTTCAGATGATCAGATCATAGAGGTTAGTACTAGCACTAGTAGCTCAAAAAAGACGAAAAAACTGAACGGAAAAGTTTAATGGTGTCTCAGCTTTCCTTCACAACGTAACTGCTATTCACAAAGATTGCTACGCAAGATCTGAGGCTGTCAATCATCATCATATATGATGTCAAATCTCGTTTTACAACTTGAAATAGAGGGATTTATGGCTCTGATGGTGTTTAGCCATGGTGGAGCACTGAACACCATCTACCATTTAAAATGCTTTTTAGTCAATTAGTTTAAAAAAAACAAAAAAGATTCTAAGAAAAGCTGCTAAAAATAGAGACAAAGTTCCTAAGTTGGCACCACTGGTTGAACCAGTTGTGTGTGTGTGAGGGTGTAACCACACAATATAAGGCCATTGGTTAAGATTTCAACACAGAGGAGAAAGGGAGGGGCCAAAAAATGTCTGCAATGAGGGGACATATGCATTCTATGTATTCATGTACAAATAGATATATTTTTACTAGCATATCTGCAGATATCATCCCATGTCTCTGTCTGTCAATAGTCAGTGATGATACCTTGTCCCACACACTCCTCATCTCATCACTAGGTCACATGTTACATAACACATTATAAAACAAGCTAAGACATCCTCCCTGGTTGTAGAAACAACATTTTTTCTATAACAGAAATCTCTGGATGATATTTAAGGCTTGTGCTCAATATAATATAATGTCTCACTAAAAAACAATCATATCTGGGCAGCTACTATGGCTCCATAATTTGTTCATATAACAAGATTATTGTCAAAAAAATACTCCATTTCAAGTAACTAAGCCTGCTGGATAGATCTTTTAGTTCTCTGTTTGAAATGAATAATGGATCATTTGAATGGTATAGAACAGTCTGGGTAACACATTTCATTTAATCAGTGCTAGTCTTCCTAGCCACAACAGGATCATATCAAACGTTGGCAAACATAGTACTGTGTATAGAGCCATGAACCTCTGGAACAGCCTTGACAAAGAGACACAACAGTCAGATAATCTGAAACAATTTAAGGACAAAACGAGGAGGACATTTTTACACACATACAGATCTCAAGACAACTCTCCATTGAACTCTACAGCGACGACATGGAACTCATCAACTGGTCATTGAGCACCATTGACAAAATCTTCTCAACGAGGCAATTGCTTCAGCACGAAATACCGTGTCCAAAGGACACATACCCAAGTGGATATGTCGTGGACGCACGAGGGAGAAGCCAGATGCTCTGTCTCTCCCAGCTGAAAGTGGAAGATGTGGAGGACATCTATCTGCTAGGAGTCATGATCTTTGGCCTGCTAATGATGGGGGTATGTGTCTGTGCATGTGCCTTCCGGATGGATCGTAAGCTGAGGCGACTCTCAGAGGATATGAAGGTTCTCAGAGAGAAATGGTAAATGGTAAATGGACTTGATTTATATAGCGCTTTATCCCCACACTGAAGCAGTCTCAAAGCGCTTTACATATCAGCTCATTCACCCAATCACTCTCACATTCACACACCAATGGGACAGGACTGCCATGCAAGGCGCTAGTCGACCACTGGGAGCAACTTAGGGTTCAGTGTCTTGCCCAAGGACACTTCGACACATAGTCAGGTACTGGGATCGAACCCCCAACCTCTCGATCAGAGGACGACCCACTACCACCTGAGCCACGGTCGCCCTTGAAGAAGAACTTCACGTTTGGAGAGTTGGAGGAACGTAAACAACGACTGGAAAAGAAAGCTCGTGGAAATACGGGGGAAAAAGACTGTGAAGAGGAGTAACAGCAGGAACAATGACTGCAGACAAGATCACATCACAAAAAAAAAAAAAAAAAAAGGGAAGAAACGAGGTTGGATGTAAAATTATCTGTGTTCAAATTAGGGGACGGATCTAGATAAGCATAATGCTTTTTTCCGTCGCCCTTTCCGGCATGAAAAAGGACAAAAAAAAAAAAAAAAAAAAAAAAAAAAAAAAAAACAATGATGTGATTTTGCTCTGAATGTCAAATGAATTTCTGTGAATGCAACCATGTCGGAAATGAACTGAATAAATAAAAAAATAAATAAATAAAAAAAAATAGGTTGAGTTCCAACGATCCAAGTCAAGTCAAATTTTATGAAATAATGAAACAAAGTTGGCTTGATAAAGCTGGCTAAAGAGTGGAGGAACAAAAATTCCTAAATAAATTCCTAAATAAACAAAACTCGAGATAGATCACTTAAAAGGTAACAATGGTATTATAGACATCAGAGTGAGACAGCCAAGAAGCATAGCCTCTGACTTATTAATAATAATAATGCATCAATTTTATATAGCGCTTTATCATAGACACTCAAAGTTGCTTTACAGAATTAAGGCATTATTCTTTCACTCCACACTTAGTGGTGGTAAGCTACTGTTGTAGCCATAGCTGTCCTGGGGCAGACTGATGGAGGCGAGGCTGCCATAGTGCGCCATCTGCCCCTCCCACCACCACCAACACTCACTCACACACTACATTCATACTAGGCAATGTGGGTGAAGTGCCTTGCCCAAGGACACAATGACAGATACCACTGAGGTGACTGTCCCCCACTGTGGCACCTGGAATTCTAAGTGGTCTCCCATCCAACTACTAACCAGGTCCAGACCTGCTTAGCTTCCGAGATCTAACGAGATCAGGCAATGACAGGCTGGTATGGCCTTAAAGCTAATCTTAATCTTATAACCAGATAATTTACTAAACATCTCAATAACCTGAATGAGAGACGGGACTGGTATGTTGGGGTTGGCCAAGATCACCAGTTCATCATCAGCATAGAGTGTTATTTTATGACACATCCCCAACATGAAGACCAAATACAGAAGGTGCAATGCTAATAGCCTCAGCTAACAGTTCAATGGCCAATGCAAATAAAAAAGGTGACAAAGAGCAATCACGTCAGGTTCTTTGTTGCATTGAAAAGTATTTTGATCGTAGCCTTTTAGTCATAATTGCTGCTTGTGGATCATTGTATATGATTTGAACCCATTTCATGAAATTATGTAAAATATAAAGAACTATTCAACTCAGTCAAATGCTTTCTCTGCATCCAAGAAAGAATCAAACCATCCACAAAGAATTTTGTTCAAAAGATTGTGTAACAAATGATGTCATATTATTACTTGAATTTTGGCCCTTTATAAATCCAGTTTGATCCTCATTAATTAAAATATGGAGGTGGTCATCTAATCGAGTTGAAAAGATTTTAGCAAGCAGTTTTCTATCCATATTTAATAAAGCTATGGGCCTATAGGAGGAGAGCGATTCAGGACAATTGTCTTTTTTTTACGATGTGTTATGTTTGCCTCTTTGTGGCATTTCCCCAGGAACAAATGTATGATAAAGAATTTGAAGTAACAGATCTAACAGCAAGTGTTGAAATTCCTTCAGAATTCACTACAAAATCCATCCAGTCCTGGTGAATTCCCATTTTGTAACTTTGAATAGTCTTCATTCCTTCGTCTTATGTAATCAACACATTAAGAAGATTTTGCTGATCTTCTGATGATGTTGGGAGGTAGATTTGTGCAAAGAAATCTTCCATTAATATAGGTGCATCATCTGCTCAGAAGAGAACATATTTACATAATATTCCCTAAAGCAGTCATTTATCATCTGATTATCATATATTCTGTTACTCAAATCATCAGTTATAACTGTTATTGTATGGGACTTCATTTTTTTCTTGGCTTGGTATGCAAGACATTTTCCTGGTTTATCTCCATGTTCATAAAACATTTGTTTACTATACATAACTATTTTCTCTGCTCCTTTGGTAAAAAGACAATTTATTGCAGACGGAAGAGCTGATATTTATTTCCATAAGGTTGGTGATGGGGAACAAATATAAGCTTTTTCTTGAATTGATAGTTTACTCTCTAAAGATAATAATCTTTCATTTTTTGACGTCTCTTATTGACGTATATGATATAACCAGCCCTCTTCAATAAGCTTTGGTGTGTATTCTAATGCTAACATGAATTATGGTAATGCGACAGTAAAAGTAATCGTTTTCCAGGAGGACTAAAGACGACCTGGACATCAGAAATTATGCTTTTCAGTTTATTATTCTTTTTAATAAAAAGATTCAGGGTGTAAGAAAAGTCACTAAAACTAGAGACAAAGTTCCTAAGTTTGCAACACTGGTTCAACCAGTTGTGTGTGAGAGTGTAACCACACACACAACTGTTGGATACAAGGCCATTGGTTTAGATTTTGTCTTGTTGGTTGGAGTAAAGAAGGAGAATCCAAATAAAAATCTTCCAAAAAAAAAAACAAACATCCAAAAACAGGATTGGAGTGAGTGTTCAGAGAGGCCAGATGTTTGTGTATTTTGTTTTGGAGGTTTTCAGTGATTCTTGACTTTCAACTCTGAGCATCTGTCAAACCAGTTCATCTCCTGGATTCCTTGGCTGAGAGCTCACAGCTCTTTGTTCCTCCCTCATAATTGCAGTGTGTGCGTGGGTGTAACCAGGAAGTGCTGAGCGCTGACACACGCTGTAAAGTAACTCTGCATTCAGACTGGTTTCAGGGAGTGACAGTGACAGACTGCTGAAATGGAGCAGCAAGGAACTGAGCTACAGACACAAACCTTCAACTGTCCCATCTGTCTGGACCTCCTGAAGGAGCCGGTGACCACTTCCTGTGGACACAGCTACTGCGGGATGTGTATCAGCAACCACTGGGATGCAGAGGAGGAGAATCACATCTACACCTGTCCTCAGTGCAGAGAGAAGTTTATAAGGAGACCTGATCTCAAGAAAAACATCATGTTAGCAAAGTTAGTGGAGGAACTAAAGAAGAACAGACTTCAAGATGATCCTGATGATCAAAGATTTGCTGCAGCTGAAGACATGGCCTGTGATTTCTGCACTGGGAGGAAACTGAAAGCCTTTAAGTCCTGTTTGAACTGTGTGGCCTCTTATTGTGAAAAACACCTTCAGCCTCATCATGAATCTGCTGCATTAAAGAGACACAAACTGGTGGATCCCTTCAAGAAGATCCAGGAGATGATCTGCTCTCGTCATGATGAGGTGATGAAGATGTTCTGCCGCACTGATCAGCAGTGTATCTGTATTCTCTGCTCCATGGAGGAACATAAAGACCACAACACGGTTTCAGCTGCAGCAGAAAGGACTGAGAAACAGAGAGAGCTGCAGGAGAGTCGAGCTGACATCCACAAGAACATCCAGGACAGACAGAAAGATGTGGAGCTGCTTAAAAAGCAGGAGAAGACCATCAACCTCTCTGCTGATCAGACAGTGGAGCACAGTGAGCAGATGTTCACTGAGCTGATCCGTCTCCTCCACCAAAGAAGCTCTGAGCTGGAGAAGGAGGTCCGATCCAAACAGCAGACTGAAGTGAGTGCAGTCCGAGCGCTTCAGGAGAAGCTGGAGCAGGAGATCAGTGAGCTGAAGAAGAGAGACGCTGAGCTGCAGCAGCTCTCCCACACTGAGGATCACATCCAGTTTGTCCTCAGCTACAGCTCCCTGTCAGCGCTCAGTGTGTCCACACACTCCTCCATCATCCACAGAGGTCCTGGAAGCTGCTTTGAGGAGGTGACAGCAGCTGTGTCAGAGCTCAGAGAACATCTCCACAAAGTCCTGATGGAGAACTGGACCAAAGTCTGTCACACTGTGGAGAGAGTAGATGATCTACTATCAGAGCCGAGGACCAGAGCTGGATTTTTAAAGTATTCACAGGAAATCACTCTGGATCCAAACACAGCTCAGAGATACCTCAGATTATCAGAAGGAAACAGAAAAGTAACAGGAAGGAAAGAAGATCAGCTTCATCCTGATCATCCAGACAGGTTCACTGATTGTTATCAGGTCTTGAGCAGAGAGAGTCTGACTGGTCGTTGTTACTGGGAGGTGGAGTGGAGAAGGAGAGGAGTTTGTTTATCAGTCGCGTACAATAGTATCAGCAGAGCAGGGAAAGTGAAGGAATGTGGATTTGGATTTAATGATAAATCATGGATGTTATTCTGTTCTCCAAAAAGTTACACATTTATTCACAACAACATCCTGTCTCCAGTCTCAGGTCCTCAGTCCTCCAGAATAGGAGTGTACGTGGATCACACAGCAGGTATTCTGTCCTTCTACAGCGTCTCTGAAACAATGACTCTCCTCCACAGAGTCATCACCACCTTCACTGAACCTCTACACGCTGGAGTTAGTGTTTATTATTATGGAGATAATGCTGAACTCTGTAAACTGTAACTGAAATGATTTTATTCACACACACACGTTGGGGTTAATTAAAAATGTAATTGCTTAATTGATAATTAATTACAATTGCAGCATAATCATAATTGCACAATTATTTTGCCTTTGTAAACTTAATTGAATTGTAATTGAGGTCAGATAATTGACTTTGTAATTGTAAAACTGGGGAACCATGTTACAGTTCTAAGGCTTACACACACGTAGTTAATTATTATTAAAATATGATTCATATTAAGTTATCCTACGAGTGAATCTTCACACTCATACAGGTGGGAGGGGCTAGTGGGTTATAGTTAGGATATTATAGAATCTATTTAAATAGGGACGGTACAAAGAGTAACGATACTGTAGCTATGATGTTTATAATCATCACTAATTCCATTTCTTGTCCCTATTTAAGCTTTTACATATGACATTATAATCAATGCACTAAATGTAAATGTAAATATAATAAAACTATAAGATATAAACACAAAGCACAAACAATCATCACAAACAGGCTTATAAATAATGAGCATACACGATATGAGATCATTAGTGAAGTGATTTGTCCCTGTGGGCTGTTTTTAGTGCTTTATAAATAAAAGTTAGAGTAAATTTGTGATTGAACTTCAGTAATTGAGAATTTAATTGTATTTGACTTTCAGTTGGAATATAATAATTGCATTTGAATTCAAATTGAAAAAAGGACAGTTCCCGTAACAGTATCTATATTTTAATTGAAATTGCCAGCCTCAGAGTAGACTTTAAAGTTATGCTGCAGGTTATAAATGTAGTGGTGAATCCATCAGTGGAATGTTAGTCAGGTATGAACCCAGCAGGTCTCTGTCTCTGAATGAGTTATTGTTGATTTATGTTTTTACAGCTGATTTTAGATGTTTTTACTGCAGATTTTAAATGTTTTACTGCAGATTTTAAATGTTTTTACAGCCGATATTAAATGTTTTTACAGCTGATTATTAAATGTTTTTACAGCTGATTTTAAATGTTTTTTACAGCTGATTTTAAATGTTTTTACAGCTGATTTTAATGTTTGTACAGCTGGTTTTAAATGTTTTTACAGCTGATTTTAAATGTTTTTTTGCTGATTTTAAATGTTCTTATTGATTTTGAGGCAGTTCAATGTTTCTGTTGCACTTTTTGATCATGTAAATCACATTGAATTGCCTTGTGTATGAAATGCTCTACACAAATAAACTTGCCTTGTTATTTTCATTATATTTGTGGACTAATTCCTTTGTGACTGTGATGTAGTTCTATGTCCTTATTTCCTGTTTCTATTAACACATCAGAGACACACATTGTGGGTGTGTTTGTTTACTATGAACAACATGTGTAGTCCCTGGCAACGCCCTCTAAGGTGAGTTCCTTCCCTCTCTTTCTTTAGTGCAGGTCATTGTAGTTAAATGTGAAGCTTCCGTACAGTAACAGAGGTAAATAAAGGTTTTTATCAACAGTAAAGCAGCAAAGTAACTAAGTTACTTTTTAGGAGAGAACAAACCACCTTTAATAAACAGACGTGTACTCTATTCACTTCATGTCCAGGGAGTTTTTTTAGAAAGTCAATAGAAATGTCAGAGTTTCCCATCAAAAGTGTTTTCTGAGCTGTGGCACCTGGAATTCTAAGTGGTCTCCCATCCAACTACTAACCAGGTCCAGACCTGCTTAGCTTCCAAGATCTAACGAGATCAGGCAATGACAGGCTGGTATGGCCTTAAAGCTAATCTTAATCTTATAACCAGATAATTTACTAAACATCTCAATAACCTGAATGAGAGACGGGACTGGTATGTTGGGGTTGGCCAAGATCACCAGTTCATCATCAGCATAGAGTGTTATTTTATGACACATCCCCAACATGAAGACCAAATACAGAAGGTGCAATGCTAATAGCCTCAGCTAACAGTTCAATGGCCAATGCAAATGAAAAAGGTGACAAAGAGCAATCACGTCAGGTTCTTTGTTGCATTGAAAAGTATTTTGATCGTAGCCTTTTAGTCATAATTGCTGCTTGTGGATCATTGTTTATGATTTGAACCCATTTCATAAAATTATGTAAAATATAAAGAACTATTCAACTCAGTCAAATGCTTTCTCTGCATCCAAGAAAGAATCAAACCATCCACAAAGAATTTTGTTCAAAAGATTGTGTAACAAATGATGTCATATTATTACTTGAATTTTGGCCCTTTATAAATCCAGTTTGATCCTCATTAATTAAAATACGGAGGTGGTCATCTAATCGAGTTGCAAAGATTTTAGCAAGCAGTTTTCTATCCATATTTAATAAAGCTATGGGCCTATAGGAGGAGAGCGATTCAGGACAATTGTCTTTTTTTTACGATGTGTTATGTTAGCCTCTTTGTGGCATTTCCCCAGTAACAAATGTATGATTAAGAATTTGAAGTAACAGATCTAACAGCAAGTGTTGAAATTCCTTCAGAATTCACTACAAAATCCATCAAGTCCTGGTGAATTCCCATTTTGTAACTTTGAATAGTCTTCATTCCTTCGTCTTGTGTAATCAACACATTAAGAAGATTTTGCTGATCTTCTGATGATGTTGGGAGGTAGATTTGTGCAAAGAAATCTTCCATTAATATAGGTGCATCATCTGCTCAGAAGAGAACATATTTACACAATATTCCCTAAAGCAGTCATTTATCATCTGATTATCATATATTCTGTTACTCAAATCATCAGTTATAACTGTTATTGTATGGGACTTCATTTTTTTCTTGGCTTGGTATGCAAGACATTTTCCTGGTTTATCTCCATGTTCATAAAACATTTGTTTACTATACATAACTATTTTCTCTGCTCCTTTGGTAAAAAGACAATTTATTGCAGACGGAAGAGCTGATATTTATTTCCATAAGGTTGGTGATGGGGAACAAATATAAGCTTTTTCTTGAATTGATAGTTTACTCTCTAAAGATATTAATCTTTCATTTTTTGTGACGTCTCTTATTGACGTATATGATATAAACCAGCCCTCTTCAATAAGCTTGGTGTGTATTCTAATGCTAACATGAATTATGGTAATGTGACAGTAAAAGTAATCGTTTTCCAGGAGGACTAAAGACGACCTGGACATCAGAAATTATGCTTTTCAGTTTATTATTCTTTTTAATAAAAAGATTCAGGGTGTAAGAAAAGTCACTAAAACTAGAGACAAAGTTCCTAAGTTTGCAACACTGGTTCAACCAGTTGTGTGTGAGAGTGTAACCACACACACAACTGTTGGATACAAGGCCATTGGTTTAGATTTTGTCTTGTTGGTTGGAGTAAAGAAGGAGAATCCAAATAAAAATCTTCCAAAAAAAAAAAAAAAACATCCAAAAACAGGATGGAGTGAGTGTTCAGAGAGGCCAGATGTTTGTGTATTTTGTTTTGGAGGTTTTCAGTGATTCTTGACTTTAAACTCTGAGTATCTGTCAAACCAGTTCATCTCCTGGAATCCTTGGCTGAGAGCTCACAGCTCTTTGTTCCTCCCTCATAATTGCAGTGTGTGCGTGGGTGTAACCAGGAAGTGCTGAGCGCTGACACACGCTGTAAAGTAACTCTGCATTCAGACTGGTTTCAGGGAGTGACAGTGACAGACTGCTGAAATGGAGCAGCAAGGAACTGAGCTACAAACACAAACCTTCAACTGTCCCATCTGTCTGGACCTCCTGAAGGAGCCGGTGACCACTTCCTGTGGACACAGCTACTGCGGAACGTGTATCAGCAACCACTGGGATGCAGAGGAGGAGAATCACATCTACACCTGTCCTCAGTGCAGAGAGAAGTTTATAAGGAGACCTGATCTCAAGAAAAACATCATGTTAGCAAAGTTAGTGGAGGAACTAAAGAAGAACAGACTTCAAGATGATCCTGATGATCAAAGATTTGCTGCAGCTGAAGACGTGGCCTGTGATTTCTGCACTGGGAGGAAACTGAAAGCCTTCAAGTCCTGTTTGAACTGTGTGGCCTCTTATTGTGAAAAACACCTTCAGCCTCATCATGAATCTGCTGCATTAAAGAGACACAAACTGGTGGATCCCTCCAAGAAGATCCAGGAGATGATCTGCTCTCGTCATGATGAGGTGATGAAGATGTTCTGCCGCACTGATAAGCAGTGTATCTGTATTCTCTGCTCCATGGAGGAACATAAAGACCACAACACGGTTTCAGCTGCAGGAGAAAGGACTGAGAAACAGAGAGAGATGCAGGAGAGTCTAGCTGACATCTACAAGAACATCCAGGACAGACAGAAAGATGTGGAGCTGCTTAAAGAGCAAGAGAAGACCATCAACCTCTCTGCTGATCAGACAGTGGAGCACAGTGAGCAGATGTTCACTGAGCTGATCCGTCTCCTCCACCAAAGAAGCTCTGAGCTGGAGAAGGAGGTCCGATCCAAACAGCAGACTGAAGTGAGTGCAGTCCGAGCGCTTCAGGAGAAGCTGGAGCAGGAGATCAGTGAGCTGAAGAAGAGAGACGCTGAGCTGCAGCAGCTCTCCCACACTGAGGATCACATCCAGTTTGTCCTCAGCTACAGCTCCCTGTCAGCGCTCAGTGTGTCCACACACTCCTCCATCATCCACAGAGGTCCTGAGAGCTGCTTTGAGGAGGTGACAGCAGCTGTGTTAGAGCTCAGAGAACATCTCCACAAAGTCCTGATGGAGGACTGGACCAAAGTCTGTCACACTCTGGAGAGAGTAGATGATCTACTGTCAGAGCCGAGGACCAGAGCTGGATTCTTAAAGTATTCACAGGAAATCACTCTGGATCCAAACACAGCTCAGAGATACCTCAGATTATCAGAAGGAAACAGAAAAGTAACAGGAAGGAAAGAAGATCAGCTTCATCCTGATCATCCAGACAGGTTCACTGAATGGTGGCAGGTCCTGAGCAGAGAGAGTCTGACTGGTCGTTGTTACTGGGAAGTGGCGGTGGGAGGGGGAGGAGTATCAGTCGCATACAAGAGTATCAGCAGAGCAGGGAGAGGGAAGGAATGTGGATTTGGATTTAATAACAAATCATGGATGTTATTCTGTTTTCCAAACAGTTACTCATTTTATCACAACAACATAGAGTCTCCAGTCTCAGGTCCTCAGTCCTCCAGAATAGGAGTGTACGTGGATCACACAGCAGGTATTCTGTCCTTCTACAGTGTCTCTGAAACAATGACTCTCCTCCACAGAGTCATCACCACCTTCACTGAACCTCTACACGCTGGAGTTAGTGTTTATTATTATGGAGATAATGCTGAACTCTGTAAACTGTAACTGAAATGATTTTATTCACACACACACGTTGGGGTTAATTAAAATTGTAATTGCTTAATTGATGATTAATTACAATTGCAGCATAATCATAATTGCACAATTACTTTGCCTTTGTAAACTTAATTGAATTGTAATTGAGGTCAGATAATTACTTTGTAATTGTAAACTGGGGAACCATGTTGCAGTTCTAAGGCTTACACACACGTAGTTAATTATTATTAAAATATGATTCATATTAAGTTATCCTACGAGTGAATCTTCACACTCATACAGGTGGGAGGGGCTAGTGGGTTATAGTTAGGATATTATAGAATCTATTTAAATAGGGACGGTACAAAGAGTAACGATACTGTAGCTATTGATGTTTATAATCATCACTAAATTCCATTTCTTGTCCCTATTTAAGCTTTTACATATGACATTATAATCAATGCACTAAAATGTAAATGTAAATATAATAAAACTATAAGATATAAACACAAAAGCAGAAACAATCATCACAACAGGCTTATAAATAATGAGCATACACGATATGAGATCATTAGTAAAGTGATTTGTCCCTGTGGGCTGTTTTTAGTGCTTTTTAAATAAAAGTTAGAGTAAATTTGTGATTGAACTTCAGTAATTGAGAATTTAATTGTATTTGACTTTCAGTTGGAATATAATAATTGCATTTGAATTCAAATTGAAAAAAAGACAGTTTCCGTAACAGTATCTATATTTTAATTGAAATTGCCAGCCTCAGAGTAGACTTTAAAGTTATGCTGCAGGTTATAAATGTAGTGGTGAATCCATCAGTGAAATGTTAGTTAGGTATGAACCCAGCAGGTCTCTGTCTCTGAATGAGTTATTGTTGATTTCATGTTTTTACAGCTGATTTTAAATGTTTTTACAGCTGATTTTAGATGTTTTTACTGCAGATTTTAAATGTTTTTACTGCAGATTTTAAATGTTTTTACAGCCGATATTAAATGTTTTTACAGCTGATTTTAAATGTTTTTACAGCTGATTTTAAATGTTTTTTTGCTGATTTTAAATGTTCTTATTGATTTTGAGGCAGTTAAATGTTTTCTGTTGCACTTTTTGATCATGTAAATCACATTGAATTGCCTTGTGTATGAAATGCTCTACACAAATAAACTTGCCTTGTTATTTTTCATTAATATTTGTGGACTAATTCCTTTGTGACTGTGATGTGTAGTCATGGCAACGCCCTCTAAGGTGAGTTCCTTCCCTCTCTCTCTTTAGTGCAGGTCATTGTAGTTAAATGTGAGCTTCCGTACAGTAACAGGAGGTAAATAAAGGTTTTTATCAACAGTAAAGCAGCAAAGTAACTAAGTTACTTTTTAGGAGAGACCAAACCACCTTTAATAAACAGACGTGTACTCTATTCACTTCATGTCCAGGGAGTTTTTTTTAAAAAGTCAATAGAAATGTCAGAGTTTCCCATCAAAAGTGTTTTCTGAGCATTTTAAATCATTGCATTTTTATCAATATTTCAATCAACACTTTCTAAAAGTTTAGATGTTGAACTTTTCAGTGGATATGATGACGTTACAGGAACTCTACTCTCACATGTGAGGGAAGCCTATGAAGCAGCCACTTTATTTCACTTCCTGTCCAGGGTGTTTTTTAAAATGTGTTTTTTATGTGTATTATAATCAAAAATCATATAAAAATGAGACAAACCTAATTTATTACCAGCTGCAATGGTTAGAAAACATAATGCTGAAAATTAGGTTTTTTGTTGACTGTAATGTAGAAAAAGGGGTGGGACTAATATGCTTATACTTCCACCCACTCCCTTTCCAACACAAAAAGTATGTGTATGAAGTAGTATATGTAATTATTGTTTTATTTTGGGGTTTTTTTTTCTGGAGGGAAGTCATCTGCATCAAATATTGTGTTTATTGTATTATTATTGTTTCTTGTATTGATGCATTTGCAATTTTTTTCCAAAATAAAACAGTAAAATTGGGTAGGCACTGCCTACCTTGCTTACCCTGACTGCACGTCACTGGTGTACGGCAGCAGCGGAGTCAGTCAGCTTTTCAAACACTCACGCAGTGTTAAGCTGCTACGTTACTTTCTCCTCGACTCTTCTAACCACAGGAATACTGTAGTCCATTTGTGATGACAATTATTTGTTTTGTCCAACCGCTGCGTCGCATTATGTCAAAAACACGTCAAATCATATCAAAGGAGATACGAGGCGCTATAACGGCTCCTAAAAATGGAACTGCTCCTTGGGCGCTACACCGTTCCCACTGCTCGTCAGGGAGGGGTTAAAGGCAGAGAACACATTTCATGTATGTAGCTTTACATGTATGACAATAAAGTATAATGTATATTCTATATTAAACTGCAGTGTTTGTTTTAGTTGAGAGCTAGTTTGAGAGGGAGGAGCTCACATTCTTATAGGTAGGAGGAGCCAAGATCGTCAGGAGGTGGAGTTTCTGTGATGTCAAAAAGCAAGAAAAATTCAACTGGCCTGTTTTTTAGCTGAATTTTTACAAAATATGGAATAACAAGGGAGGGAGGAAACAGAACTTTTTCAACGTTGTCCCTCTGAATGAGGCTAAAGGATGAATATCACTGTAGCAAAACCATTATAAAGGTAATTTTTCATAATACTGCCCCTTTAACTCACTCACTGTCATTGACGTAAATATACGTCATTTCAAATCCAAACGCTCGCTGCCAATGTCAATTGTGTTTTTCAACAAGGTTTGCTGGGATAAGCTGGTGGGGTTCTCATGAATATCAGTCTTGTACTATGATGTAGTGACCAACTGTGCCATGTAGGTGGCAGCAGTGCACCTTTGGATGAGAGATCTAAAGGTGATGAGCAGAGGTCAGAGGGAGAGGAAAAGAATGATCAGGTAGAAAATGGTGCAACAAGGAAAGACGGTGAAGCTAACAGCCGCGCACACTCGAGCAGAGCATGTGTGGAACTAAGTGGACTATTGAGTGCTGCGATCATGAAATTGTTATCAATAAACCGGGTCAAGCGGGTTGACTCAGCATGTCGGGAGGAGGAAGAAGTAGCGTGTGTGGAGACTGAGGGAAGAAATCATTTAACTCTGACCCAGATAACAAAATAATAAGTTTGCCATCAAAAGCCCGGTCTCAGTGTTGTTTTATAGAAGGAAACCAATGTTGAGGTGTCCCTAAAGCAACAAAAAAAAAATTGCCTCAAAGTCACTGACAGGTTTTTTCAGAAAAAGTTTTTTACCTCAGCTTTTTGTCAGAAACTGGCGTTTCGTGTGAAACTTATCTATATTCAACTGCTGATTACGGAAGAACGAAACAAGCTAGCTTTTTTTTCTGATGAAAGTAGTGAGTCTAATCTTTCAGAATCAGGTATCAGATTTTAAATTGTCATAGTACAAAATAATCTGTGGGTCTTTAAAAATCAGTCAAAATGCTCTAAAATGACTGGCAGTGAGGGGGTAGCTGTTCTGAAAATGTCTGGCAGCCAATGAATTAAATGGAAAAAAATGCTGGTTAACATAACCGTAATTGAGTTGAAAACCTAATTGTAATCAAAAAATGTAATTGACCCCAACCCTGGTTTGCAGAAAGCTTGTCCACACTCGACAGAGGTGAAAGTAATGGATGACAAGTTACTGTAGTTGAGTTGCTTTTATGGGTACTTCTAATTTTTTGAGTATATTTCTAAATCAGTATTATTACTTGTACTTGAGTATGTTAGTTACATTTCTACACCCAATCGTTACTGAGTAAACTACAGTATTATTTTTCTGTTTTAAAAATTATCAATAGACATTGTGAAACTACAAAACAATGAAATGACAAGACAATAATTAAATGCATCAGATCATAGCTGACCAATCAGATTAAACGTAATGCATCAGATCATAGCCGACCAATCAGATTAAACGTAATGCACCGAATGGAGCTCGTTCTATCATCTGAGAGAAGCTATTATCAGGAAATGTAGCTAATATTAGCCTTAAAGGGGACATATCATGGTTTTAAATCCTTCCTTTTCACATATAAATCATACAGTTGTGGTCTATATAAAGCGGAACTGGAATGCTTGGGTCTGAATTCCTCATTATTATAGCTCCACCCCTTTTCTGATGTGCTTCTGAGAGCAACTCGTTTTGGTGCGGTCTCTTTAAATGCAAATGAGACACTCCATACCCCGCCCCCTCTCCAGGTGACACTCGGTTCAACTCCACCCTGCTCGGCCATTTTTGTAGTTTGATAGAAGAGATACGGCTATGTAGCGGTGCAGAAACTTTTTATTCAGAGGTTATTTACAAAACGTCAACAACGTTAGACTTGTCCATCCAGCCTTACATGTTCCAGCCAGAGTCTGACCCAGCGGAGTGAGATGAAAATGAAGATGATGAACCTGCAGAACCCTAACAAGTGAGCTAACACAAGCACCGAGCTAACGTCACGAAATGCATTTTAAGTCTTTTCAAAGACAAAAACGGCAAAATGAAATGACTAATGAAAACTTTAGACTTAAATTAAATCACGTAGGCCATATCATCAAGGATCTAAAACAAACACACAGCGCTAACATATGAAGTCTGAAGACGGTGCAACTGCTAATGCTAAAACAATGACAGGACGTCTTATCATCACACTTTTTTAGCGTTATTTACAGCTTACCGAAGTGCTCTGTTCGTCGTCTCCAAAGATAGAAGGAATTGAACCCTCAATCAGACAAAGTCTTTCGGCAAATCCTTCTTTATACTGGTGGAGGTTGATGAAGCAGTCATCATTGAAGTGCTTCACACACACAAAAATGACCTTACCCACAGATGTGGGTACATTTCTGTGAAAAATAAAACTCAACCAGACACTTTGAAAAGGTTCTGATGCTGGGAGACGTTGTAATGAAGTGTGTGGGTTACTACATCCAACAACCCAACATTTTGACTTATCCTCTCGTAACTTCAGCATCCTTGAGCTTGGACTACAAAATAAAAGCGAGAAGTAAAAATGGCGGATTGCTCGAAGTGTTGGGCCTGGAGTTGATGTCCTAATTTGGCAGTTCTGCTGCAAATACTGTGATGTAATAGTTCAAAAAACGTAATAGAGAATAGAAAAATCAAAACAGATTGAAAAATATGAGAAAAACAGAATATAAAGATATCTACGGAGCACCTGAAGAGACTAATTTGATTTTTTCTGTACTTCTAAACACTATAAATATACAACAAAATGCATTTAAGGGCTAAAAAAGTGGATTTAGCATGATATGTCCCCTTTAACGTGGCTGCTTTACAGGTGAGGTGATTAATGCTACGGAGGGTGGATGGTGACGGACGGGCAAGTCAGTGGTATGTGTGTGTGTGTGTGTTACATCAGCAGCATGGTGTCATCACACTTAATGAGTCGTAATGAACACAAACAAGTCGAAAGAGAAAAGAGATAATCAAGCTTTTATTAAATGATTATTAAATCTTCGTCTGTACAGACATCATGTGTTAGAGTAAGAGACATTAAAACATTAAAAACATTCGTCTGAAACAAGTCGAGATCGTCCCCAACTTACGACGACTGACAGCATGAGCTCCTGTCATTGGCTTCTATCCCACTGCAGCCACCAGGGGGCAGTAGTGCACCCATATATTCATTTACCAACTGTTAATTTAACCGCAGTAAACACTATTTTTTTTTACTTTTTTTGTACTTATTTATTTTTTTCTTCTGTTATTGTTTTATTTATTTTTCTCGCCTTTTTGTTTTCTTTTGTTGATTTGTCGTAGTTTTCTCTGTGTATTTTGTCATTTGTTTAAAATGTTTGTATTTTGTCACCATTTATATAATTTTGTGGTAATATTGTGTAATTTGTGTCGTCATTGTTTCAAGCATTTCACGTCTTTTTTTGTGGTAATTTTGTGTAAAATAGTTTTGTGTAATTTTTGGAATTTTGCATGTTTTGTTTTTGTCTATTTTTGTCGTCATGTTGTGTATTTTGTCATTGTTTTGCGCATTTATTTTTATTTTTTCAATTTACATGTTTTTTCATCATTGTTTTGTGGTAATTTTGTGGATTCATGTCTTTATTTTGTGTATTTTGTTGTCAATTCAGGTTTGTTCCCCATATTTTTGTTGCTTTGTTGGTTTTTGTCATTAATTTAAGTGCTTTTCCCTCCTGTTCTCTGTAACTTTATAGTCATTTTTTGTATTTTAGCGTTTTAAATGTGGGTTTTTTTAACTCATGATGTTTCCTCCAAACCTTTCCTCCAACGGTTGAAGCTTTTCCAGACTTTTGAACAAACTAGCTAAAAACTGCAGTGACGTGTAAAGAGATAATCTGGTATAAAGGACCAGTAGGAGTGAATATTCCACTCATCGCTTCATTTATTTATTCATTTATTGTGTCTTTGTAGGTTAAAATGTACCAATGAGTGATCGCTGGTCACAGTAAACTGGTTCCCCATTGGGCCGCTGCCCATGAAGCAGTGTCGTGTTTAGTCCAGGCTACACCGGCCCTCTGTGCTCAGGCTGCTGCGTGGGAACGTGCACATACATTCATCACAAACTTTCCTTAAAGACCAAAAATCAACAATCTAGGTTGCCTATGTACAACAAATTTACAGCGAATAGGAAGAAGCGCGGAGGCGTGGTGGGAGAGCTGATGAGGTGCACACACGGGTCAGAGCACTTCTACCTGGTCAGCTGACCCACCACCTTCAGCAGAGTCTTGTTCTCCTGCTTGAGGAGCTCGTTCTCGTCCTCCATGTCGTCCAGGTCCTGTTGGAGAAGAGCAACGTCACGTTAGCAGCAACGCTAGCTAGCTCACAAACACACCAAAAGAACCCACAAAAATACACAAAACAGAACGAAAACACAACAAACAACTAGAAAAATACATAAAAGAAAAGAGAGAGAAAGAAATAGATATATATATTACTTACTCTATCGCAATGAAACGTAATTTTGTTAAACAATCTCTTTGTCTTTCCATCACAAATCAGAAAAATACTTGCCGTAGTATCCATTAATTTCACCCAACTTAGCGGGTTGTGATGGGACGCTTTAGGGGACACTTTAGGGGACGCTTTAGGGGACGCTTTAGGGGACGCTTTAGGGGACACTTTAGGAGACACTTTAGGAGACACTTTAGGAGACACTTTAGGGGACACTTTAGGGGACACTTTAGGGGACACTTTAGGGGACACTTTAGGGGACACTTTAGGAGACACTTTAGGAGACACTTTAGGGGACACTTTAGGGGACACTTTAGGGGACACTTTAGGGGACACTTTAGGGGACTCTTTAGGGGACTCTTTAGGAGACACTTTATGAGACACTTTAGGAGACACTTTAGGAGACACTTTAGGAGACACTTTAGGAGACACTTGGTTGCGCTTCAGGGGACATAAATCCTTCCATCTTTGCTGAATCAGTGGACCTTGAGAAGCCGATTGCAGACACTTTGTGAAACTTCAGGTTTCTGCATCAAGAAGCAGCAAATGGACATTGTGGTTTTCACAGGCCGAACAGTTTTTACACAAAGCGACGACACGCAACCAAAAAATGGTGTTAAGTGGTGAAATGCAGCCCCAGCACCGTTTAGTCTATCGACCGCTGTCTTTTTCATCATGGTTCCTATTGTGTAGAAGCCCGTCACAGCAGGACAGCTGCTGCTCCAAATGATAGAAAATACGGCCTGAGCTAATTCTGTGCGTCTGAAAAAGGAGTGTGATCATAAATAAATACAGAGCACAGTGCAGGAAAATCATAGTTATTGATGCTGAAAACTGTCGTGACGACATGAAAAGAGCTGGAGAATCACTGAGAGCAGACCTGGACATCTGAAAAGACACAAAATGATAACAAAAATACAAAGACATAAAAAAGAGTACAAAAACAGATAAAATGACAACAAAAACACAAAATATTAGTCCAAAAACACAAAAAAAAATGACAAAAATACACAAAATGACAGAAATATATACAGTACAAATAATATAATATATAATATAATGTACAAACTACAGTATTTCCAAAAACACTTAAAAAAACAAAAGTTATTGTATTGTATTGTATTGGTTTATTTGAACGGGGACAGTTCAATTTCATATAACCTATGAACAAACAAGGTTAACAAAAGCCAGAATTAGCCAGGAGGCTATTTTTCGTCTGTAGTCCCCTGGCCAAGATGAAGTTACATAACATGGCTACAAAAACACACAAATACCAAAAACAAAAACACAATAAATTAAAAAAAAATACACAAAATGACACAAAAAAAGAAACAAACAATCAAAATGCACAGACTCCAGAAAACACAAAAACAACAAAAATACACAACAATACAAAAAAAGAACACAACGTTTCTCCATAAACACACAGTGAGAAACTCACTCTGTTCATCAGGTCGATTTCCTCCCGCAGCTTTGTGATCAGCTGGTCTTTGTCCTGCTCGACCTTCAGCAGACGCTTGTTCTCCTGACGTTCCTGAGCCAGCTCCTACACACGCACACACACAACTTCAACACAATGATACACACAACACGTCTCCACAAAGTAACAACCACCTTCGTCCCAGTTCTGGTCTTTAGGAGCATGTTCCTAGAGGGCTGCAGTTCTGCATGTTGGTGGATGGCGCTTCTTCTACTGTTGTTTTGTGTATTCTACCATAGTTTTGTGTCTTTTTGTATTTTTTTTATTTTGTTTTGTAGTCGTTTTACATATTTTGCTGATTTTTTAAAATGTTTTTTTCATAGTTTTGTAGTCGTTTTACATATTTTGCTGATTTTTTAAAATGTTTTTTTCATAGTTTTGTTTCTTTTTATTGTCGTTACCATGTTTTTGAACTCATTTTGTAGTTTTGTCTGTTTTATTTTTTAATGTTTATTAAAAAAAAAAAAAAAAAAAGTAGTCAGTCTGACATATTTTGTTGATACTTTGTGTATTTTTGGGGTTATTATGTGTGTTCCTGGACTTTGGGATCATTTAATATTAAGTGCAATAGAAACGAATATGTTTTACTCTTATGATATATTATTTAGTTCATTTTTCTGTTTGTTGTGTATGTTTTTGGATTTATTTTATGATTTTGCTGTTGTCATTGTGTGTATTTTTCTGTTACGTGTGTTTTTGTTGTTTGTGTATTTTTTGGGTGATTTTGTGCTTTCCTGAACTTTGAGATTTCACAATTATAAAGTGAACCACAAATTAAATGTATTATGATTATTTTTGAGTATTTTTCAATAATTTTGTGTTTTTGAAGTCATTTTGTGTCGGTTTTTTGTCATTTTTGTTTTGTGTATTAAATTTGGGGGCCGCACAAAGTCAGACCGAGGGCTGTATTTGGCCCACAGGCCACCAGTTGCCGATGTATGACGTAGATCAGTGAACTTCTCATGGTGGGCATCATTTGATCACACTCCTTCACACTTCATGCACTCTAAATCAATGATGAAAGAGAAATCCTTATTATTGGAAGTTTTTAATCGTCAAACGTGACCAACTTACTTCCACCACCAGATAAACACGCGGGGTTAATGGGAACGAGCTTTTTGTGATGGAAATGAAGATCACGCTGGGACCGTCACCTTCAGCTGCTGAAAGCGTTGCCATAGAAACGCAGCGTGCAGGTACAGGCATTATGAAGCCTCACAAAGAAAACTCCACTCATCGCTGCTTTCAGATTTCGACACACAAACATCACAGGACACAAATCCATTAGTGTGTTTTTTTTCTTCTTCTTTCTTCCTCTAATGTGAACCAGGCTGGACTTTCAACGAGCAGAAACTCACACACGCGGTCACGACAAACGCTCAGAGACGGCGGCGGAATACGAGTTAAAGAGCGTGGCTGAGGTCACGGCTGCACTTTGCAGTGAGTCGAGCTTTCACAGAGTGTCTGATGGAAGGGACGGAGGCGCCGGAAAGGTCGTTTTCTTCACTGAGCTTCTACCGCGCATAGGGGGTGAAATCAGAGTCAGAGACCCAGGCTTTCAGCTCAACATGGGGCTGTAACGGCAGACGTCATTCATCAAACAGGAGTTACTTCACTCAAAGAGAAACCCACTTTCTCTAGCTGCGTTTCCATTAACCTTGGAAATGCGCAAAATCTAAATAGCGCAACAAAAACTGGTAATGGATAATAATAATAATTATTTGTAGAATTAATATCTTTTTTCCTGCGTTTTCCGAGGATATTGATGAATATGATGTACAGATTAATGTGTTTCTGGGACTCAGCTTCTGATTTATAATTTCAAAAAGATCAAACTCAGGGATTAATGCACCCTGAACCTGTACAGACCCTGTCTGTTATCCTGATTGTTATATCCTTGTTTGTTGTTTGTTTCGTGTAAAAATGTGTAATAAAAACAAGGTAAAAAAAAAAACACTCAAATATCATTAAAAAGTTTTTACGCTTTCAGGAATTTCAGACATTTCGATATTGAAATGTGTCACAAAAGCGCTATGAAAACACTTTTTCCGTGAATACACGTCACAGAAAGTGACGTACCTGGTCACATGACCAATTCTCTCTGAGAAAACAAGGCACGTTACGTGTGGACAGAAGCAGAGACACAGACATTTCTTAACATTATACTAAAAAATTATTATCGCCACATTGGACGTGAAACAACAAAGGAATGAGGAGTGTTATAAGGAGGTTTGGAGCGTCCATCTTCCTGCAGAGAAGTCTCGCAAGACGAGATTTCACTGTAAAACAACCTTCAGTGGAAACACGTTTAAAGCGCAATTATGCTTTGTCAACGTTTAGAAATAGGAATGTAACGATTAATCGTAAGGCAGTTAAAAATCGATTCATAGGTATCACGGTTCACATCGATATTCTGAAAATTGAATCGCAGTAATTTTTTTAAACAGCAGAGGGTGTACATTTATCTTTCTCTTGTTTAAAAGTGCTGGCGGTGGGCGGAATCTGCTACTACTTTCTTTCTGGCTGCCTTCTACTCCTAAACATGTTCATAAATGATTCCTTACCCCTTTAGCACCGAAAGAATATCTGTAATATTACGTGAATATCTGTAAAAGAAAGCTCTGTCTATTAGCTCTGTCTGCTAGCATAACATCTCTTCTTCACTGCTAGAATTTCTGCATGCCAACCGACCACTGGGTTATCAGCGCCCTCTGCTGGTCCAAACAAATATCTGACATAAATACAGTGAAATTACTTTTTTTTTTTTTTTAAAAGTCCAATTGTTAAGGCACAAAATACATTTTCAGTTGCACTTTTAAAAAGAAAAATAACTATTATGTAGTTTTGCATTGTTTACTATAGAACCAGAATTTAAATTAAGAGGCTTCTTCTTCAATTGTATTATTCCTTTATTTATTTCATTCAACATTTATTTTTAGTTAAATTGCATTGTTTTGAAAAGTTTATCAAGGGATTCTTTGGACAATGAAAAATAAAAATAAAATAGTATAGTATTTTCCCAAAAAAAAAAAAAATTTCATCATTTGTCTACAGTCCCATTTTGTAAAATAAATCGTGAGAGAATCGTATCGTGAACCCAGTATCGTGAATCGAATCATATCGGGAGTTGAGTGAATCGTTACATCCTATTTAGAAATGTCGCAATGAAAACCCAGTGAGTGACATTTTAGAACCAGACGTCGTGGCTGTGTTGTAAATCATACTAAGTTTGACATTCACATTAGATAGTATGAAAAGGATGTATACTATCTGGTGACATTTTTTAAGAATGCACAGTGGGCATACTTGTCCTACTCAACAGTCCCATGATGCATTGCAAGCTAAAAATCAAACATCCCCATTCAAAATAAAAGCATCTCTTTTTTTCTAGCATTTGGTTTTATCCTAGGGCGTTTCACCAACGGGGCTCAAAGTTGCTGGAGATCATCTAGAAAAGTAGGACATCAAAAGTTATCCATACATTTTTGATAACTTTACGGTGTTTGCAGGGCGGAGCCGTGAATCTAGGCTTAATTTTTGTTCTTTTTTTAACAAAATGCTCCCATTTGCACATAAGGAGTTGGATTTGTGTCAAATGTGAATCAGTTGTGCTCAATGTGGAAAAACAGACATTGGTGCGTTAGCGCCCCCTACAGAGTGAATATGGGGCAAGCGTATTTTAATGCACTCCTCCTAGGGCGTTTCACTGACGAGCTCTAAATCGCTGGAGATCATCTAGAGAAGTGAGATATCAAAAGTTATAGATTTTTGATAACTTGCATTTTGGCCAAAACCTTTTGAAAATGTACGTTTTCTGAAAATGCTCCCATTTGCACATACAAACTTTGATTTAATGTGAATCAGTTGTTAAACTCTCGGCCCTAAACCAGCTCAATGTGGAAATATGGAAATTGCCGTGTTAGCGCCCCCTACAGAGTGAAGACAATTTAATATGGGGAAAAAAAATCTAAAATGACCTCTCGATCAAAAAAGTCAATGAGACGCATGCTTTATTTTTTATCGCATTATTTTTCATCAAGATTCTCTCCATTTTGTGTTAACTACAACTACAACTCCAGCAATGTTCTTGGATGTGTTAATACAACAACAAAAATCATGAATATGTCTAAGTTTTTATCTCAATAGTACATTTCTGTCTAAACAAATCATTAATAATGCATTGATATTATGTCTTTGTATGAACTTATGGCAGCGCATCGAAGGCGGCACGGCGAAGGCGAGGGCCTTTTATCGCTGCTTGAGGCTATATTTTATTATTATTATTGGCCTGTACAATATTATTTCATGTATGAGTGGGTCAGGTTAAACATTTTTATATATATATATATATATTGTGCATTGTTGGAGTGTCAGTGCTGAATAAATATTTGTACATTTTCAATTGATTTAAATGTATATTAATTTATACAAATGCAATGTTTTCATTATAGTGAGGTTAATGCAACGGGAATAATAATTTATTTCAGTGTTTTGGTTTTCGGCCTTGGTATTTTTTATTTCCAGTTCTGGCCAAAAATGTTCATTACGGTGCATCTCTAATTCTTACATGCTTTTGTCCAGAGGAGCTGGAAACACTCCAGTATGGTACCAACCTTCTCCAGCTCTTCTATCCTCTTCTCCAGACCTCCATCTGCAGCCACTGCTCCTTCTTTACTGTGAAGGCTGTTGCGCTGTCTGCTGCTCTCGACCACCGCCTCCTCCTCGCTGGCCTGCTGTGCAGAGCTGATGCAGACACACAGATAAAAAGCCGTCGTACAGGTGAGTGAGTCACGAGGAAAAAGCACAAAGAGTGACATTTATGACGGACAGGCTAGGAGAGTGTTTGAATCATGGCCGCATTATTAAGCTACAATAGGAAGACGCATCCGTCAGTCAAAGAACAGGTAGAGGAATATCTGCAGAGCGTTGGTCCCTTTTATTAACGGCTCCTTAATGGAAAAAAAACCTCTATGATTTTGAAGAGTGCTGCAGAAACTGTTCTGATTAGGAAACAATGGCCTCCTTCAAACAGGGAGAAGAATGGCAGCTCTTTCTCTGCAGCGTATTAACGTTATCTCATACATTAGCTTCACTAAAGAAGTTCAGTGAAAAATAATTTATTTACTTTTAAAAGCCTCATTACTGTGTATACTTGGACTGTCTGCTAAAAACAGACTGACAGATTCATCATTCTATCCTAAACCAAATTAGCAGCACTGTTATGTAATGTCTGAAAATAAATAAAATTAATTATTAACAGTCAGATATGAGACAAACAATGCTTTTTCACCAAAATTGTAAATTCAGTGAAAATTTACCAAACCGCTTTTGGAACATGCCGGAAAATTTTGTAAAAAACTAAACTAAACTAAACCAAGAACAGACAAAAATGGCCAAAACCTGATCAAATTAACCAGAAACATACAAAATGAACAAAATGCAGCTAATTCCCTCGATGCAGAAGTACTGTAGTCCTGACGCAGAACCATATACCAGGCTTGAGTCATGTGACTTATAGCCAGATTAGACTTCAATGAAGAGCGACCTATTCTCAGGTGCGATTAATTCACTAGAAAACACAGTGAGAGTCTGAAACATCCAGTGGGAAGAAAAGGACAAATTAAACCCTTCGAACTGTCTGACAGATATTGGAGGACACTTATGGACACTTAGGTGCTTTCAATGGGGAGTTTGCATGTTTTCCCCGAGCTTGCTTAGATTTTCTCTGGCTACTACTGTTTCCTCCTAGTAATAGGATGAGAATGGGAATGAGATCATTGTCATCAGATGATTAATTCAAATGAAAACAGATTGAAAAAGAATCTGACAAAGAGTGACAGTAAAAATAAACTCTAAAGTGGTTTAAACTTCCTCCTTAAACCAGCCGAGTTCAGATGAAAACTCTTATTTCCATCCTTGACATTTTAGTGACTCACAAACATGGCACTCCATCAACACACGGCCCTTGAGGCGCTCTCCTTGTTGCGAGTTTAAACCAAGATAAAGTGGATTTCATTTGTGGCTTTCATTGCGACTCCTCACGGCTAATCTTCCTTCATCAGCACAAGCTAACACACAAAGACAGCAGCACACAGTCTCTTCTTATCCACAGAGAAACACAAGGACTGGTGCACGACTACGCCCAGTTGGGGGGAGAGTCACACCTTTAGGCACCATCGGCCTCGACAGGAAATATCACACCCTGACCTTCCATCACAGCCCCCACCAGGAGGTCTGGAGGAGGGAAAGGATGAGCCGACACAGCCTCCTTAGCAGAAAAAACACCAACAACTACAACCATGTTTAAATAGTAAGTTATGTGCTGAACCACAGCACCATGGAACATCTGGAACCAGGTGGAGACGGTTTGCTGAACAGATCTTTATCTTTACTCGTACAGTGTGTAGATTTAGGTCAGGCACAGCGGGGGCAACAAACATGTGACTTGATCTGATTAACTTCATGTCAAGATTTAGAATAATGACCAATCTGAGCATCAACACAGGAAACAAGACTTTTTGCTTGGTTTTGTGTACTTATGGAATTATCTCTGGTATTTTTCTGTCATTTTGTGAGTTTTTGTTGTAATTTTGTGAGTTTTTGTTGTCATTTGTGTTTTTGTTGTCATTTTCTGTATTTTTCTGTCATTTTGTCAGTTTTCGTTGTCATTTTAGGAGTCATTTCGTGAATTTTTGTTGTCATTGTGTGTAATTTTGTCATTTTGTAATTTTTTGTTGTCATTTTGTGTGTTTTTGTTTTGATGAAAACT
The DNA here is from genome assembly GCF_900634775.1 of Gouania willdenowi. Taxonomy (NCBI): domain Eukaryota; kingdom Metazoa; phylum Chordata; class Actinopteri; order Blenniiformes; family Gobiesocidae; genus Gouania; species Gouania willdenowi. The sequence goes on from NC_041049.1 coordinate 3,064,735, forward strand.
TCTACTGTAGGTGATATATTTTGTTTTAATCTTAAGCTGATGACTCTTCTTCTATACTTAAAGCTCCAGATAGTGTTTATTATCAGAATAATAAAGGTTAATGTTTAATCTAATCTCCAGAGCTTTTTCCTTATTTTTTCCTCTGAATGTTTATAAATTCAGGAATTGGTTTGACGTGCTCCCTCTCACAAAAAGCACTTTCCATTTGCTTTGAGCTGCTGATGTTAAAGATGCAGCGGCTGCTCTGGGACTTTAATGGCTCGTGGTGGGGTTCCAGTTTGGTTTGTGCTTTGGATAGAAATGTTCCAATTTCCGAGGCTTCCTTTGAGCTTCCACAAGAAGATGAGTCAAAAATAAAAAATAAAAACCAAAAAGCTAACAGCAGCTGCGGCTCTTACAACATGCAGACGTGTTTGTTCTGCTCTCCTTACATCATTATTTGTAGATAAAATGGGACTCTGTGGCATTGGGTGCAGAAAGATGAAATGCATTGGACCAATCAGTGGAAAGGGGCGTAGCTTGGCTGCTTATTTTCTGTGATAAATACAAGATTAGCCACATTGTTAATGCAGTAAACTTAATTCAAAAGTAGTGTTTATTAGCTAATTTAATTAAAAAGGCTAAATTCACATTCTAAAATGAAAAAAGCAATTTGAACCATCTTTTACTTTCTCTTTATTTAAAAACGAGCATCAACATGACACGGAAATGCCTCCATTGCATATTTTGGGACAATATCACACATTGACAGGCTCTGTTTCCCCAGAAAAAGGGTGATTGAATGTCTAGCAAGTGTAAGAAAACTGACAAATGTGTTTAATTTAATTTAGTTCATTAATTTGTTCAAAATCTCGCGCTTCATGTTACGGTTCAACTAGTGACTGTGTTATCCTGTGACTGAAAATGTTCATTTGAAGTGGGATTTTAAAGGGATCCTCTACTGTTTTTACAAATTATGCCTCAATTCTTCCAAATGTACTTGCTATTAGATCTATGCCTAACAAAACACATTATTATGCACCATTTTCCTAATTTCATATGGTGCAAAATAAAGTTTTATTAGGCATAGTTCTAATAATATGGACAATTAGAAGATCTTGGGCCACATTTGTAAAACAGTAAAAGATCCCTCTAATGCGTTGTCATGAACAAGTGGTTCAGATTCTTATGACTGCATTTAAATCTGAAAAGGCTCTGGTACTGTACTGTACCACAGTGTATTAGCTGAACTAGAGTTGAATTTACCTGATGACACGTCACAGCAGAAGCATCTCCAACCACGCGCCTCTGGGAGATTTCGTGCAAAACGTAAGGGGCATTCGCTTGCTGGAGTAAATTAAAGATTTCACCAACAATGTTTTGGAACGATATCACACATTTCTATGGGATTTCTTTCGTTAAACGAGGGGCTGAGGGTAGAAAGTCTCGCAAATGGACATGTTAAAGCTAAGGACGTGAACCAATGAGCTTTCTAACCCTCACTCTAACCTTTAAAGTTCAGCTCAGAGGTTCAGTCCAACTCGCTTTCTGGGAGCCGTAATAGGACGTGGAGCAGGTGAACGTGTTAATCAAGGTTCTTCTTTTGTTTGCAGAGAGGTGAAGATAAGTACGAGCTCGTCTGAGGTGAGATCGCAGGAGCAGTTTTCTGCAATCATGCAAATAAGACAGGACGGGGCAGCCGGGGTCGTTTCTGCAGTGCATGCTGGGAAAAGAACACCAAGGCAGCAGTAGGGAAGGAATATTAATGCATGCAGAGTTCCTTTTTCTGGACAAACAGCAGATATACACTGATTGATGACATTTCTCAGGATATCTGGAGGTCACAGCAAACATGCTCTTTTCCTTTTTTTTGTTGGGAGATTAGGTGGGAAAGTTGAAAAGTCCCTTATCACAAGCCACAGCAGCAGTTTGGGCTGAAATCCTTTCAAAGCCAGACGTTTACTTCCAGCATCGCCTTCCAGCCACGGCGGGGAAGTGATGGCCTAAGCTCAGTGTCCGACGGCCAGATGGTTTCCTGTCAGCTTCAGTTCAAAACAACCATCAAACATCTCACAGCAACCACAACAACAACAACAGGAGGAGAAAACAGAGCGAGACCAACTGCATCAGTGACCCAGAGGAGGACAGAGATGCCCTTGAACTGTTTTAGTCTAATCAATGACCCAAACTACTGCTTCCCATTAGAAGACATAATAAAACCAGTCTCACCTCTTGTGGTGCCCACTTCCAGGTCTCGGCGTCTCCTGTGGGAGAAAAGAAAAGGGAACAGTTTTAAGTTGAGAAGATTTTAACCTTAAACAAACACTTTTACCTTCATTATTTGGGCTGATTGTTTATGGAGAGGAAAAAGAAGACTGTGTCACATTGAATATTTGTACAAAATACTGCATTGTTTTTACAAATTTGGCCTAAAATCTTCTAAATACGGTGGCTGGGAAATGTCAGGTGAATGCATTTACAGAAACGAACCCAAATGCAAACAGGTCACAACACGAATGCAAACCGGCCACAACGGAAGTGTTTCCGACGGACCGGTATTACAGTCGGACGGGTATTATGATATGATAGCCTGATATGAAAAATATAAGAGTATCCTAATCAACTTTCACTTACTTTCATACGCGTTTCGATGTCTTCTTCTTGTTCTTAACTGTTCTGGTGGGTTAAAAACATCCGCCAGAAACATGTCCGTCTGTAATACCGGTCCGTCGGAAACACTTCCGTTGTGGCCATTTTGCATTCGTGTTGAGACCTTTTTGCATTTGTGTTCATTTCTTTAAATGCATTCACCTGACACTTCCCGGCCACCGGGTTTCCGCAACGGAAGTGTTTCCGACGGACCGGTATTACAGACGGACACGTTTCTGGCGGATGTTTTTAACCCACCAGAACAGAGAAGAACAAGAAGAAGACATTGAAACGCGTATGAAAGTAAGTGAAAGTTGATTAAGATACTCTTATATTTTTCATATCAGGCTATCATATCATAATACCCGTCCGACTGTAATACCGGTCCGTCGGAAACACTTCTGTTGTGGCCGGTTTGCATTCGTGTTGTGACCTGTTTGCATTTGTGTTCGTTTCTGTAAATGCATTCACCTGACACTTCCCAGCCACCGTATCTAAATGTACTTAGAAGAAATACACCTAATGAAATGCATTATTATGCACCATATTCATTATATTACCTTTTAAAAATGGGACTACTTTACAGTTTTAGAGCCTGTGTTTCTCTATCTTGAAATAACGATTGATGATGTCACAAGGCTCCACTGCCTGTAAACATGCCATTGTTTTCTATTGGAGTGAAACATTCATTTAGCAGCTTTTTCAGTCAAAATGACAACTTGTGCTGCTTTACGTTGCTCTAAATAATTAATTCAAGATGCTGATTAAGCGAGTAAATCAGGGACTGTTGAAGGATTCCCACCCAAAAGGACTTCTATCCTCAGGGTTTGTGCATCAACAGTCCGTGATTACTCACTAACTTCAGCCACTAGAGTGTCAGCCACGCACTGTTTAAGGACGCATTTACATCAACGTATCCTAGAGCATTTTAAACGCATTAGGATTTGTTTCCTTAGGAAGTCCACCTCCTTTGGTCAGTGTGAACACGCAAACAAAGTCTAGAGTGGATCAAACAAGAGGAATTCCAAAGTGACTATTTCTGCCGTACTTGGAGCTTTTCCAATAAAGGAGCACCGTGAATGCAAACGCTCTCGAAGCAAATAAAACAGGATGTATTTATTTATTTTATTTATTTATTTATTCAGTTTTTTTCCGACACGGTTGCATTCACAGAAGTTTTGTTATTTCTCTTTTTTTTGTTTTGTACATGTTGAAAAAGGATTTGAGAGAAGCATTTTGCTTATCTAGGTCCCGTCCCCTGTTTAAAACACAGAAAATTTACATCAAAGCTTGTCTCTCTGGTCAAACAGTCTTTGGTTCTTCTGAGCACAATTACAGTTTTTTTTTTTTTTGTAGGATCCATTCTCATCTGTAGTCAGTGTTGTCTTTTTTTATTCCTCATCCTCTCCATCGTTGTTCGTGTCGTGCTTCTTCCCTGCAGATTTCAGCACCAGTTGATATAGTCCATCTCTTCGATGTGTTGATCTCGCATTCTTGTAAGAATGTGTTCCGAGTTTTTTCTTTATATCTAGTCAAGTTTGCAGCTTGTTTTGTCTCTGCATCAAGGCTATTCCAGCTGGAGATAGCTCTATTGACAGTGCTGTATTTTCCAATGTTAGATTTAACCCTTTCTTGTATAAACACATTACTATGTCTTAGTTCATAAGCAGTTTGTTTGTATATGAAACGTTTTTGTATTTGATATGGGAGTGTTTTAAGAGAAGCCCTAAATGCTAGAATTTGTGTTATACTGTATTATTTCTTGCAGTTTTATCTGCGATGACGTAGAGCGCACGGCATTGTGGGTGATCAGGTGAGCCAGCGACGGCACCAAAAGCACGGTAACTTGTTGCTGTTCCATTGTTAAATGTTGTGAAAGAACAAACCCTAGAAGGAAGAAGTTTGTGAGCACTCTACAGCGCTGGCTTTGACTAATAGATGAGAGCCTCTTCTCCAGGTTTCTGTTTCTCTGCCTAAAGTCTCCACTTCAGTAACTGGTATATAGTGCAACTTACAACTGTCCCAGACTAGTTGTGCTGCGAACCATCAATCAGGAACCGCCAGCTCCAGCATCAAGATCAGGCTGAATGCTTCACTCCCATAGAAAATAATGGGATGTTTACAGGCAGTGGGGCTGTGTGACATCAACAATCACAATCATTCAAGATGGCGGAACAGAGGCTCTAAAACTGTAAAGTAGTCCCACTTTTAAAATTCAATAAAATAATAATTAATATGGTGCATAATAATGTGTTTTGTTAGGTATAGATCTACGAATACATTTAGAAGATTTTAGGCAAAATTTGTAAAAACAGTGAAGGGTCCCTTGTGAACAGTGATTCCCAATCTGGGGGAGGAGCACGCCAAGGGGCGTCAGAGTGTACATCTCATTCTGGCTCCTGTTGATTTAGCTCTCTGATGTCTTGTGTCTTTCATCTCTAATAAACACCATGTTAAACATTCCTCTTTTCGTTTATGCCCAAATCCACTAACTTTAACGCAAACCGATGTTCAAAGACTTTTATCAAAACCTCTAATTTTCAAGTTTGCACAATTGCTAAAAATCATCCGGTACTAAACAAAATATAGAGTATAAAAGGGGCTTTGATTTTCTCTGATTGCAGAGAAACAGACGGAAAATAGCGAATTCACTTCCTGAATTTAAAGTGGCAATATTGTTAATCAAGAGAAAAATCAAAAGAATTTTGCAATCTGACGCTGCTTTATATCACACATTTACATGCAATTATTTTTCATGAACGGGTGCCGGTCAGTTTGACGGAAATGTTAATTCTTTCATAAAATCAGATGCAATATGAAGAAATAGGAACTAAAGTTGAGTGTTGCTTCACTCACTTTCTAATGTATCCAACGCTGCTGCTTCCTTAGTGCAAAGAAATTACTTTCTGCTTTTTTAATGTGCCACTTAATCCCTAATAGAACACTGCTTGATTGAATTAGACGTCCCCACTTTGACTAAAAGTGCTTTTTCTGATGTCCTTAAAAGCAGACGTGCTCCATACATCCCCGTCCAAGCCTCCCTTGGGCTGCGTCGGCTCACAGAGGACACCAAGGATAAATGTGTCTTCATAGAAAGCCTTCAGGTGCTTTTTCTCCTCATTATTGAACAATCTTGGGCTTGTTTGGATGAAGGCAGAGTTGATGACATGACAGGAGTCGTCCCCGAGGGAGGACAACCTCAGCAGAGAATGACACTGTGAGACTAATACTCCACGGCTCTTTCCTGAGGTCTTCAGCAAGAGACAGTCACGGGTTTGATGGAGGAACCTCCGATCGGTGCAACTCCATCAGATGTGAAGGGCCGAGGCACAACATTTTAAGAGATTAAAAAAATGGTGTGATTAAATAATCCTGCTATGTGATTCATTAATTTATTTTTTAAACGTACCTAAAAAATGCTGAGAAACGCCCCCAACTTGAAGTATTTTAATTTAAATTACATTATTGTGACAGATCAAAACATTGCAATATAACAAAGTGGCTTTTTAAAGACATTTATTGTTTGTTTTTAACAAACTTGAACAGATGCAGGTATAACATTTACATTCCACTGTATTTGACACTAGTCCCAGAGGCTACGTGTCATATTGATGTGTACTTTTGTCAACCTCCAAATAATAGAAAATACAAGTAAAATAAAACGTCATATGTAGTGCTATAATTTAGCACTTATAAACAGTAAGAACACTTGTTGCTTTTTCTCTCCTTCTGATAATAATATTTATCCAGTGAGTTTGTTGATTTGTCAGACGCAACATGCAGCCTGGAGCAGTTAGAACTGTCCACGCTAGCCTCTACATTGAGGTGGTAGCGAAGGCTACAAAGCTCCGGTGATAAGGCAAACTCCTTCTTGTATAATTTGCACACAACTCGGCTTTGGTTTTACATCTGCAGCTTTTAAAAACCAAAATTGATGCAAACAAAGCTGCGCAGCTCGGCAGTTTCAGGGTAGTCTCTCTTGTAAATCAGTATTATGGGTATACCGGGAACTCTTGAAATAAGAATGGTTCTGAGCTGTTTGGAGTGCTAAAAAAAAGTGATTAATGGCGTTATTTGTTTTAACGCGTTAATTTTTCCTGTAATTAATTAATCTCAAATTAACGCATTAAAGTGACAGCCCTATTAATAACAACAAACATGCAGGGAGGTGACTGAGGCTAAGACAAGACCAAGACCCAGACAAGACCAAGACCCAGACAAGCCAAGACTAGACCGAGTCAAGCCAAGAAAAGGCAGAGACAAGACCAAGACAAGGCTGAAACAAGACAAGACGAGACCAAGAGAAGGCTGAGACCGAGACAAGACCAAGAGAAGGCCGAGATCGAGACAAGACCAGGACCAAGACTGGGACAAGCAGAGACTGAAACAAGAGCAAGACCAAGATTGAGACAAGACGCAAGACCAAGGGCGACCGTGGCTCAGGTGGTAGTGGGTCGTCTTCTGATCGAGAGGTTGGGGGTTCGATCCCAGTACCTGACTATGTGTCGAAGTGGTCCTTGGGCAAGACACTGAACCCTAAGTTGCTCCTAGTGGTCGACTAGCGCCTTGCATGGCAGTCCTGTCCCACTGGTGTATGAATGTGTGAGTGATTGGGTGAATGAGCTGATATGTAAAGTGCTTTGAGACTGCTTCAGTGTGGTGATAAAGCGCTATATAAATCAAGTCCATTTACCATTTACCAAGAATAGACCGAGACAAGACGAGACCAAGACTGATCGAGACAAGCCAAGACCGATATAAGACAAGATGACACCCGAGGCAAGCAAAAACCAAGGCCATAAAAATCTATTTCAAAAACCATGACAATGTTGAACAGTGAAAGAACATTCTCTCTTCAGATTCTTTTAAATACATTTGACAAACAAAAATAAGGTGTCTGCAACTTTATTGATTACTTTCACTAAAACTAAAACTAAACTTGAGCATTAAAAAGTATTTGTCAAGTGAATGAACAGTAAGTGTTGAGAGGTATTTCTGACTAGAAATAAGATGGATGGTCCCAGTTTTTGCAGGTGTCTGACACAAAAGGCAAGAACATTCAGTTAGGCAATGGGAAATGTTTTCATCAAAATTTCAACATTAATTAATCAGAAACAGTTGAAGACTAAATAACGTAAAATATACAGCCTGAACAAGTTCAGTAACAAAATAGTGTGTGTCACTAAGTGTGTGTTATCATGTTCTTCTCCTTATTATCACATTAATAAAGTCAACAGAAAACCCAGAATCCAAGACAAGACCGAGAAAAAATGCTTTTGAGTCCGAGACAAGACCAAGACCTTTGAATGAATGTGATAGTACAACACTACCAGTTAATGCATTCCAACACTGATGTCAGCCCAGAGTTATCAGTGTCTGTAATTTCAGACTTTACCTTCAACTGTCCTGAAATGACGTTTATCGTGAATACTTTAAAGATGTCCGCCTTTCTCTCACGCTGATAGACCACTCATTTCACAGAAATCTGTTAGAATAAGTTGCCCGGAGGTGTGGAGAAAAGGAAAGCTGTCTAAATGTAAATGTGCAGATATTCCTTTACCTCCACAGCCCAGTTTGAATAAAACAACAAAATGTACCGTACACAGCTGACCTGGAATGGAAGCAGCTGGGGTCCCACAAAGGAAGGAAAATGTGCCATGTGGCTATTTTTTGAAAACGGAGCAAACCATTGAACAGGTTGATGTTTCCAAGATGAGTAACTTTCAGTTGGATTAATTCTTACATTTTACCGTTTAACTTGGCCCATTTAAATGCAGAGAACATTTCTTTACCCATGGTGTTCCTCAAGAGTCTGTCCCCGTCCTCTCACTTTAGAATATACATACTGCATTGCCACATACGTGTATGATACATTTGTATATTTGTTATTAGGGCCACATTAAAATAAAAAGAAATCTGAGCACTACGAGTTTAAAGTCGTAATATTTTGAGAATAAAGTCATAGTTTTATTAGATTAACTCATTCACTGCCAGCCATTTTCAGAGCAGCCAACCCCATAATGCCAGGCGTTTTAGATGATTTTCACTGATCTTTCAAGAAAATTTTGTTTCTAGCTTGTTTTGTTCTTCCGTAATCAGCAGTTGAAAAGTGGCAAGTTTCACACAAATTGTCAGTTTATGACAAAAAGCGGAGAAAAACTTATTTCTGAAAAAACCTGTCAGTGACTTTGAAGCATTTTTTTTTTTTTTTTTTTGCTTTAGGGACACCTCAACATTGGTTTCCTTCTATAAAACTACAAAAACAACACTGAGACCAGAATTTTGATTTTGAAATTATTATTATTTTGCTATCTAGGTCAGAGTTCAATGGTTTGCTTACTGTATTTTGGCCTTCCTCCAAGTCTCTCCCCCGTCATTCTCCCCACACGCAACTTCCTCCTCCACACGGACATGCTGAGTCTCACCGCTTGCCCCGTTTTTTTTTTTTGTTTTCTCTCACCATCGCGACACTCAATAGTCCATTTAGTTCCACACATGATTTGGTTGAGTGTGCGCTGATGGGAACTTCAGCATCAACTCTAGTTGCGCCATTTTCTATCTTGTAAAATCTATCCTTATTCTGCGTTATTTTATTCGTACATTATATCATTAGTACATTACATTATATGTTATCTAATTCTACGTAATCTTTACGTAATTACTTTATCTACATGATTTCATTCTACTCTATTTTAATCTCCCTCATATTAATCTATATGATCTTTTTCTCTGTTATTTTAGTCTGTCCTACACCATCTTATCTTATTCTATGTCCAGTTATCCTATCTTAACGTTCTTTTAGCTGTATATCTGTAATCCTCTGAATAGTGAACGTACGTGTGGTGTAAACATGAGTTAATGTCATTACAGGAGTGAAAACCCGACACTGCATTAGCACTGGCTCTGAAATCAGGCTAATTACAAATGCTAATGAGAGTTGATTAATGAGAGCTGTTTGTTAGCCGGCTTTGGCTCTGTAACGGGAGCAGACGATGCCCAGGAATGTTCCTTACACTGCGGCTGGATCCAGGAACAGGTTTTTCCCTGGAGGCCTTACATACCTGAGGTCTGATAAGCAGCAACATATGCCTTCATATCAGATACACGTGTGTCCACATGGTACAGAAGAGAACACCAGCCTCAGTGAGGACATCTAAGACGTGCAGTCAGGAGAGGAAAATAATAAAAGTCGACATTTGTTTTTCACATAATTTGAAAATTTTCCTTCCATTCTATGAAATTAGAGGAACTTGTCGGCACTGTAAATATTACAAGTGTTGAGTTTCCATAATCAACATGAAGTTCATAATGTGAGTGTAACGTGTTTCGATACTGCTGACTCATCATTAAACCAGAGTGAAAAAGCGTTAATGAGAGGCAGGCAGTACTCTGGCTGTGTAGGGGTGCTCCTGAACCCAAAGATGACACAATTTCTGGGAAAATAAATGTTTTCCCACAATGGACATTTTTTTCCTTTACACCTTTTATTCACAACAGACATTCTATTATTCATTATTTATTTTCAACATAGGGCACATTTTTGTCTGTTTTCTCATAATGTAGCAGCAAAAATGTAGTAACTCTTTTTGGAACATCTTTTTAGAAGACGACATTTTATTTTGTAACAGACGTTTTTTTCGGAAGAAAAGACGTTTTGTTCTAACGTACATTTTATCCGTAACTGCTGTTTTTTGTGACTTTTTTTATAACAATACTATGCAATTGACATTTTTTTCGCAACGCACTATTTTTTGTTAAGGACTATTTTTTTGCCATGGACTTTAAAGAAAAACTTTCCCGAAACAGACATATTTGTTTTAGTTAACATTTTATCCGTAACTGCCGTTTTTGTGACTTTTTTTGTAACAATATTATGCAACGGCCATTTTTGTGTCTGTGCAACATTTTTTGTAAAGAACTATTCTTTCGCCATGGACTTAAATAAACAAATGTAAATATTCTCGAAACAGAAGTTTTGTTTGAACGTACATTTTATCCGTAACTGCCATTTTTTGTAACAATATTATGCAATGAACATTTTTTTCGCAAAGCACAATTTTTTGTAAAAGAATATTCTTATGACATGGACATGGATAAAATAAAAAAATCCTGAAACAGACGTTTTGTTTTAATGTATATTTTATCTTTAACTGCCATTTTTGTTGACTTTTTTTGTAACAATATTTTTTCCAGTGGACAATTTTTCATAATGAAACTGTTTTTTCACCATCGACTTTTTTCTTCTTCACATTTGTTCTCGATACAGACATTATTTTTTTTACATGTATTTACGTCCAGGAGAAAGAAGTATTGTTTCAAAATTCCTTTGAAAAAACCTGACACACACACGCACACACACACACACACACACACACACACACACACACACACACACACACACACACACACACACACACACACACACACACACACACACACACACACACACACACACACACACACACACACACACACACACACACACACACACACACACACGTGTCATTTGTTGACGTTAACTTTACGTAAACACACATTTTTAGCTTTGACTCGTTTGTGTGACAATCTTCCCGTCGCTGATAAATAACGGTTGATCCTTTATTTGGAAAAGTAACTCCAAAGCAGCAGCGCTGATTTCCATTTCTTCTTTTGCTCCGATGGCAATTTTCCCGTCATTCAGAGGAGCTGGAAACAAACACGGAGCGCCGCCTGTTTCACTCCACGCACAGCTGGGCGCTCTTCATATCCTCCTGTGCCTGATTTCATATTCAAAATCAGAGCGTTGCACTCGCAGCCAGAAAATAAATAACTAAATAAATACAACTAAATCACACAGCCGCATTCATCAGACATGAAAGACTTAAATTGTGAGCGTGTCAATCTTCGACTTTTATTTTCTTTTGGAGTCTTTATGTTCTCACATCATTTCACGACTGATTGGAACAAAAACGTGTCTTGTTTTATTAGATCCACAGTTTGGTGTTTGATTCTCAAACAGTGACATTTACACACACTCAAACACTGCTATGATGTATGTGAGGACAAACCGACTGCACGACTGGACATAGTTCTCCAATAGAGCTGAAACTAACAATTATTTTCATCATCGATTAATCGGCCAATAAATTAATCGATTAATCAGATTTTTTTTAAAAACAGTTTATCTATAAAGCACATTTACACCCTGCTTAAGCTGATTAAACTGAAATAAAAGTGTCTGACGTGTGACAAACAAACGCTCGCACACGCAAGTCATACACAAACACTGGCACGTGCGCGAACACAAACACTCGTGGTGTGCACACAAAGACACTGCACTTGCACACACACACCTGTGGTGCGCACACACAAACACTCTGCGCGCGCCCACAAACAATTGAATCGAGAATTGGTTTGATTCAAGAATTGGTTTGAATCGTCATTCAGTTTGAATTAAGAATCGGTTTGAATCGAGAATTGGTTTGAATCAAGAATCAGTTTGAATAGAGAATTGGTTTTAGTCGAGAATCGGTTTGAATTAAGAATCAGTTTTGAATACAGAATCGGTTTGAATAGAGAATTGGTTTGAATAGAGAATTGGTTTGAATCAAGAATCAGTTTGACAGATTTTCTGAAACACACTGTAACTGGTATCTGAAGCGTTTTTAATTGTTTGTGACTGAACATTGATGTAAACAGCATTAAAGCTCTGTTTCTGCCACCAATTATAATCATCACCAGTTCAACTGATACACCTGACATACAAACGGTGCTTTATTTCTGTATTTATTTAGTGGTTTGTAAATAAAGGTTTGCTAGGAGATGCTTTGGTGAGGAGGTGATAACGTTGTTGCTGAGCAGCCTGTTGAACTTTCTTCAAAGCTACAGCGTCCTTCCACATCCTGATGAAACACTCAGACACAGCTCTGTCCTGGTGTTTCCCAGAGCAACAGCGCCTTACTCTGGCCACTATGATCAAAGTCTTTTCTACACACTTTGTTGTTGCTCCCGAGGTAGAAAAGACAAGATGGTTGTGGTTTAGTTTGTGACAGAATCTTTACTGAGACGAGAACGGCTTCGCTCCTGACACTACCTGAGCTTTGAGCAGAATGCACGTTGGGAGTATCAGATATGATGGTGGTTATTATAAGTGGTGATTTAAATGCTGTATTTCAGTCTCAAAACATTAAAAAAAACACTTCCAATGACGGCACTGCATTGTTTTTGTCAGAAAAATAAACATATTCTAATATTTGAAGTTATGGACAAAAGTATTGATACCAGTTTGGGGTTCAATTATAATTGTAATCAATTAATTGATAAATAATTACAATGACGTAATTATATTTGTAATTGCAATTGGAAAAATCTGTTGCTGTTGTAATTAAAAAATTTAATCACCTCTAAAATGTCTCCAGAAAATACACCATTTCACCCACAAATAGTTGCAATTACAAATATTTTTGCTATACACGTGTTTATTTCCTTTATGTGCATTGAAAGAATGCTAAACAAGCTGAAAAAAAGCCAAAATATACAAAATGTTCCATAAAATAAAAATTAAAAACAAAGCCAGTTACAATGTATAAATAAAATTATGTTATATTTTTATTATTATTATTTTGTGTGAAATTATTGTCAATTTATGTTTTTTTTTCAATGCACATAAAGTAAATAAACACGTGTATACCAAAAACATTTGTAATTTCTGGAATAATTGCCAATACATTTTCGTCCATGAATGAATGTTCAATAGTCAAACCTTGGACCTAAAACAAAACACATTAATGCACATTTTGGGTTGGATTATACATTGTTATTTAAAAAAATATATAATTTATATAATTTTATTATTATTAGTTTTGACACATTGAATATACTAAACCCTACATGCATGTGTCGTTAAAATATTACAGTTACACGTAATTTTTCTTTGTAAACAGATGGTCAGAGACAGAAATGTCATTTCTCGTGTAAAATCTGACATAATGAGTCAATATGAAGGACCTCACCTCCCTTAATGTATAAGTTATTTTGACGACGTGTGTCGGATCACGCCATTTATGCAATGCACACGCGCGCACTAAGTACTGATGGACTCCAGGATGGAACAATAACACAAACCAGTGGTCCGTAGGGGTTGGGGGGCCCTGAGTCTTACCGCTGAGGAGTCGAGGTCGGGCTCGGCTGACATGGACTCGTTCTGGAAGGTGTTGGCCTGGACCAGCTCCTCTTCCTCCCTCCTGTCCTTCTCCCCAGCATCGTCATCATCGAGCTCGTCCAGGCTCTGAAAGAACGAGATAAAAATAATAAACTTTAAATAAATAAGAAGCTGATTTTATTTCTACTTGTGTCCTATGTATTTTATTTTGAAAAAATGCCCTTTTCCCCATCACTCAGGGTCACACTGCTGTAGGAACACAGTGTGATACAGCTGATACACACATATTTTTCAGATGAGGCTGAAAAATTACCAACAGTGAGGTTAAAAAACACCCGTATTGTTGCACATTCACACAAAACAATAGCAGGTAATCTTACAGCGATCCAAATTATTATAAAACAAATGTTTTTAATTGTACCGGTATATTTTCCTGTATTTTTTGTTTTTATTATGTGTGTTTTCGGAGTCATTTTGTTATTCTTTTAGTCATTTTGTGCATTTTTTTTTGTTGTAATGTGTGTTTTCGGAGTCATTTTGTTAATTTGCCTTCTTTGGCATATTTTTGGAGTGATTTTGTGCATTTTATTATTGTTCTAATGTGTGTTTTTGGAGTGAATTTGTACATTTTTCTTTCATTTTGTGTATTTATGTTGCTGTAATCTGTATTTATTGGGTCATTTTATAAATGTTCCTCTCATTTTGTGCATTTTTGTTCTTTTATGTGGTTTTCGAGTCATTTTTGTGTATTTTACTGTCGTTTGGTGTAATTTTCTCTCATTTTGTGTGTTTTTTTGCTGTATGCTCATGTTACATTGAATTTGGGGGCTGTACAACCCTAGGGCCAATGTGTCCCCCATGTCTTAATGAGTGTCACGGTGTGGCTTATTGAACAAAAACAGGCAGCGTTGGGCTTTATGACTGATTTAAAAAGTCACTCATGGTGTTATAAGCTGTAAAAAAGGAAATGAAGTCTCTAAAGTGTGTGTGTGTGAACCTCAGGCTCCATCCTTCCCTCTGTGTGTGTCTCAGGTTTCTCCTCTGCAGCGGCGTTGTCACTTCTTTTTACACACGTGAGCGCGCACTGACTGATCTACGGAGACAGTGGGGGTCATTCCCACAATAACAGGCAGCGACCTGTGGACGAGCACATCCAGGGTTCCCGTTAATCCTCCTCCCACGTGATCAACTTCACTTCCAGGAGCCTCGGAACAACAGTCTGACCTTTAACCCCCTGAGATCGTCAGAGGGGAATTGATTTTTTTTTTTTTTTTTTACAGGAATGTCGTGTGAAAACAATAAGAGTGAAGTGCAAACATTCCTCAGACAGGAGTGAGGTTTCCCTCCAGTGTTGAGTGGATTCCTGCCTTTATCTCGTGGAGGAGGAGGGGTTCAGACGGAGCTTAGCCAATGGGCTTTTCCTGTTTCTCACTGCATTCAGACTGTGACCCAGAGGAATGCACGTGTTACAAACTAAAGACTCAAAGCTCACAGTGTGATGTAATACAGGGCACACCAGTCCAGTCCACTCACACACAACTACACAGGTTTGGTTTACCAGCTTCTAATCAATTAACCAGTTAAACCATTAAAATAAATCAAATACGAGGCTAAATCCACATAAACAAAAAAAGACTGCAAGAAAAATACACAAAACTAAAAAAAATGCATGAAATGACAAAAATACACAATATGACAAAAATACACAATATAAGATACATAATATAAGAAAATACACACAAATAAATACCCAAAATGACAGAAAAATACACACACAAAAAACAAACACGAATTGACAGAAAAGTACAGGAAAAAAAACAAAAATACCCAAAATGACAGAAAATTATACAAGGCAACAAAAATACACAAAATGACAACACACAAAAAACAATAATACACAATTCGACAAAAAATACACAACAACAAGGAATACACATCAAATGACAAAAATAAACAAAATGTCTTGTGTAAGCCACAAAAATGACAACAAATATGCACCAATGATAAAAAACCCATAAAATAACAAAAATGCACAAAATGACAGAAAAATACACAATAAGACTGCACAAACAAAAACAACAACAATAAGAACACAAAACTACAATATACAATTAACTCCAAAAAGACAGGAAACAACCACAAAAACACACAAAGTCTTTGTTTCTTTATTAAATGCTCAGATCAATTATTATTATTATCTAATGCTAACATGAATGTTAATAATTACACTTTGTGGCCCACGCTGTGATAAAAGTGGTCTGGCGGTAAATCAGAGCAAACCCGCTTCTTAAACTTTTGTGCCTTCAAACATTTACTTTAATAAAAATGTAAACAATTGGAACCGAGAGCCACTTCCTGTGTTATCAGGTCAAAAGTCAAAGCCTGAGCAGTGACTCAGCGCTGAGCAATGTGAGCCTGAGAAGCTTTGGGTTTACTTTGGAGCCGCTCGCAGCTCATTTCCTTTTCTTTTTGGACCCAAAGAGTCGAGCGTTTTCCAAACACAGCGATCCGTGAGCGACCATATAAGGAAGGTTTGAGCTCCTCAGACGCTGAAATGTGGACGCTACATTCCTCTGATGATTCCAAACCTTGGACTGTGGACCATTCGGAGCAGGAAGAACTCCTGGTTCTGATGAGAATATAAACCTTTCATATTTACAGTCAGTCACTGATGATGATCTCCTGTAACACCAACCATCACCACCAGAGGCAGTGTTTAGCACATCGCTAAGATCTTATTTAGGTATATTTTATACTCTGTTACTAGAGATATTACTCTTATTGATTTAATATGTTCATAGTGTTATTGTTATTTTTCATCAATTGTAATTCAATTCTAAAGTTAAACGTTTAGATTGTTTTCCCCTGTTTTTTATTACTTGCAGATGAATTCATTAGTTTCTTCTTTTTTTTTAATTAAATTTTATCTTAGGATGAATTTATCAGCTTTTTTATTTGCAATGTCTGTTAATTTGTCAGTTATTTCAAATAATGTAAGATTAGGATTATTTTTTATTCAGATTTCGCAGATTTATATTATTTTCTTTTATTGGGGAATTCATTTGACTTTGTTATAAAATACATTAAGATTATTTTAAGAAAATATATTTATATGTAACTATATACTTGTGTCCTTTATCATTTTTAAATTTAATGCAAATTTATCTTTTATGTTTTATTTTATTTTCATGGTAAATTTATTTCAGTGAGTTGCTCTTTTCTACTTTGTTTATTTTAGGACAATATTTCTATATTTTATAAAACACACAATGCAGATTGCATTGTGTGTTTTCTGTAGTTTTCTACCCTGTATCTTAATTATACAGCACAGTTTTAATACTATTGCAGATTTATCTTTTATTTTATTTTAATGGAGAATCTATTGGTCTTTTTTTCCTATTTTATCAAGCATATATTTCATTATTTTATTTCTATTTCACGCTATGTTTCTCAATTTAGTTAAAAACATTTTTAGGATTTATTTTGTCATTTAAAACAAGATTAGTTTTTCTGTCGTTGCTTTGTTTTATTTTTTACAAACATTTTCATGAATTCACATTTGAAATGTGTTCCTGAGGCTCTAATCTTCCTCAGCTGTAAATTGCTGCTGTGATGGATTCCGACGGAGGAAGATGAACGCGGCTCGTTTATCAAAGTCAATGAAGCCACAAAGCAAACGTTTGAATTACAGCCACTGATTTAAGGAGTTTTTCCTCCCAGAATATGAGCAAAGAGCAGCCAAAAGTCAGAGCATCAGTTCCTGAGATCTCTCTGCCGTTCGCCAAGTCACGGACACCATGAGGCTCCTCCCACTTCCTGTTTACAGCAGGGAACGCTGCTTCCAGTCTGATGCAGACACTTAGCAACCTGTGGATCTGTAGCTCCGCCCACAGGGCTCTGGGACCAATCATGGAACTCCTCTCACCACTAACTCTGTCACCAGTCTCTTTCCATTCAGTTAAAGTATTCAGCTAAACCTGAGTCACTCTGAGTTGATCCGGATCATTAGAGTCCGGAATGTTTCCAAGTGTGTCCACGACCCAGGTGCTAGTACCGGAGCGAGTCCTTACGATTCATGTTCTTAACCCGAATCTTTTGAGTCCTGTGTGGTTCCACGTGAGTCCGCTGCATGGGTCCTCTAAACAGATCTCTAGAGTCTTAACTGTGTCTAGTGACTCAATGACTCAGTTCCTACAACAGGATCGTTGGAGTCCTGATTCCTGACTGTTTCTACGGAGTCTGCTACTGGGATCCATAAATCAGTTTGTTTGAGTCCTGACTGAGTAGTCGGCTAAACTAAGTCATATAACCTGGATCCTTTAACCAGTTCATAAGAGTCCTGACTGTTTATGAGGAGTCTGCTAATGAAGTCAAGATATAAGCAAATATTTCGAGTCATATTAATCTTGACCATTTACGAGGAGTTGCTACCCGGATCCTATAACCAGATCTGTTGAGTCCTCACTGTTTTTAGAGAGTTAGCTACTCAGATCTTTTAACGGAATCGTTTGAGTCTTGACCTGTTATCGAAGTCATATAAGCAAACATTTCGAGTCATTTCAATCTTCACCATTTACGAAGAATTACTACCCAGATCCTCTAACCAGATCTTTTGAGTCCTCACTGTTTCTAGGGAATCGGCTCCCCGGATTCTTTAACTGAATCGTTTGAGTCCTGACCTGTTATCTAGGTCATATAATCTTTTGAGTCTCTTGAGTTTTTTTTTTTTTTATCTTAACTCTTTACGGGGAGTCGCAACCCGGATCCTTTAACCCTTTCGTTTGAGTCATGACTGTTTTTGAGGAGTCGCCTAATGAAGTCACTATATAACCAGATCTTTTGACTCTTTTTAATCTTGACCATTTACGAGAACTCTTGAACACGGATCTTTCAAAA
The DNA here is from genome assembly GCF_900634775.1 of Gouania willdenowi. Taxonomy (NCBI): domain Eukaryota; kingdom Metazoa; phylum Chordata; class Actinopteri; order Blenniiformes; family Gobiesocidae; genus Gouania; species Gouania willdenowi. The sequence goes on from NC_041049.1 coordinate 3,083,399, forward strand.
AGCCAATGAGTTTTATCGAGATAGCTTATTATTACCATGTTGTGTGTGTGTGTGTGTGTGTGTGTGTGTGTGTTTTCTTCACAGGTCTGCCTGAAAACTCATCACCTCTAATTGACTCGCTGTGAGGTCGCGCTTCACTGATACCTGCGCCGTCAGCAGAGATGTGCTAAAAACCTGCTGAGTCATTGCAGACATAGAAGCAGAAACTGCAAATCAAGAGAAGAGGTTCATCATGAACTGATTATTGAAGTCACTCAGGCCACAAAAAATAGTAAAAAACAATAGATTCAATGGAAAGTAAAAAAAAAAAAAATCTTGCTACACAATTAATTTTTCTTGTCCTTTATTTTTAATATATATACTAACTTTGTTTCGCTCAAAAAGCACATTAGGAATAATAGAAAGCATACAGCACAGGTAAAATGCTGTGCTTCTATTTTAAAGAGAATCTATTAATCACACATAACACTAGGGGGTGGTATTTTCTGTTTAGTTTTCTCGTTTTGTGTACTCCTGTCTGTGTGTATTTGTGGTTGTTTTATGCATTTTTGTTGTGGTTTTGTTTTTTGATGTATTTTTGTTGTAATTGTGTGCATATTTGGAGTATTTTTTGGATCATTTTATAAATAAAGTTTTTGGATCATTTTGTGCACTCTTGGAGTTGATTTGTGTGTTTTTTGGGTTGTTTTGTGTATTTTTGTTGCCATTTGTTATCCAACATGGATGAAACGTGTGTGTGTGTGTGTGTGTCTGATGTGCATTAGAAAAAGTCAGTGTGTGATGAATGCTAAGAACCAGTTCCTTCTAGGTTGTAGCACCTCTAATCTCTCCCAGCATCTCACACAAACATGACCCACAATAGAAAGAGTCTAAAAACATCTGCTCACTCACTCACATGTGCTGTCTGTCCCTCAGAGAGACACAGACTCAAGTTGCTGCTAATAATTCACGAGGTGTTTCGACACTTTGAATGGTTGGAAGTTAAATCTCTTTTAAAGCTCGTTACACTCCACAGTGTGACGGATAAGAAGAGGATTTTCTTCCTCGCTGAGGGTTAATAAACACCTTATCTCATGGAGTGTTTTATCAGAGCGTTACAGCGTTGACCTCTGACCTCTGAGGAATGTCTGGTATCTGCTCAGACAGACACGGGACCTCAACATGAGGTCAGAGTGTCCGATGGAGGACGTAGATGTTCACAACTTCATATTAGTGTTAAATCAGTGTCAGTTTTGTTTACATTTCATCATCTTTCTCCAAATCAGACTCATTACAGGCTATTAAACTTTATACAATCATGCCAAACATGCTTAACATGGTAAATAGAGTTAAATAGTCATTAATTTTATATTTATACACAGCAAAAATGCACCGAAGCAAACTACGCTTGCTAAAGCTAACATTTAAACCCACGTTTTACAGTGAAAAACAGTGAAAATGTGTGATATTTTCCCCAAAACATGTGGGTTTAGGGTTTAGTCGTGTCAGAGATAATTCCATTTCGCGAAGACGCTTCATATTATGTCAGCATTTTTGTGAGAACTGGCATGATTTACGTCTCTTTAGCCAGTGGTTCTCAACCTAGGGGTCTGTGTCACGAGACACAGGGAGGGGAGGTCGCCAGATGCCTTCAAGAAACTAAGAATATTTTCTGAACAATTTGAGCACATTTTTGCTTATTTTTACACTTTTTCTGCAACTCCACCAAACTTGCCATATTTGAACCTATTTTCTTCACTTTTTCTTGCCATATTTTTGTTCCTTTTAATGCATTTTTGCTACATTACCAATTTCTGACACTTCTACATCACATTGCAATGCCTTTTCTGCACATTTTTCCCCACTTTCAAGACATTTTCAGCACTTATAAACCCTTTCCTCCACTTTTCCACCTAACGTCACATATGTTGAGACACTATTGTCACTTTTAAAAAAATTCTTTTTACCATAGTTCATGCTTATTTTTTGACTATTTAAACCCATTTCTCACACTTTTAAGCCAATATTGACACTTCTGAACCCTTTTTACCACATTTTCTGTCCGTTTCTGTCCACTCTGATTTGCAACTTTAACCAATTTCTGTTGTTTTTAAAATCCCATTTCACCACCTTTTCCACCATTTTTGGCCACTTGAAGGCCATTTTATTTCTAATTAAGATGATTATATATGCTATGGCCTAAATAAAAAGTAAAATTCCTGGATAACAGTGGATATTATTCAGATGAATAAATAAATGTGGTTATCACAGATTCATAGAACAATGGACCATCATTTTACTGACTTTATGGCTGGACCCCAAAAATCTCTCCCCTTTATTCCCCCTTATAGATGGTCCTGTCTCCACATGACTGTTCTTCAATGTTCATGTTCATGTCCACCTTCAGCTACAGTGGGGGTCCCTGCTCTCTGGGACTTTTATTTTGGGGGTCGGGGGCTAAAAAGGTTGAGAACCTCTGTCTTTGACCACCTGTTAGTGCAGACAAATTGTGTGTAACTTTGTGATTTTTACCCCAAAAAATGCATGTGAGGCAAAATTTCACTCAACTTGGCTTAATAAAATTTGATGAAAAATATTAAAATAATAATACCAATATTACTAAAAGTGTTGAGTATATACATTATCACAGTAGACATCAAAAGCAGTGTTGTTTATGTCTCTAGTAAGATGGCAGCATAAAGCTAACAACCAACACGAAGCACAACAGCACAGGTTGCCACGGTTACATAACAGAAGCCTTTAATGATAATGGTCTCATGCAGCATGTGAGCGTGGCTCCTTCTTCATCCTGGTTTGTTTGACTTCAATGTAAACAAACAATGACTCCACCCAGCTAACGCAGCCCAATTAAAGGAACAATGGTGGTAAACTTTAGGCGGCACCTTCGCACACGACTAGTTAAATAAAGTAAATTACAACAGGCAGAATAAGTGCCTCCAGATTTACTGCATGAGCATCACACAGTGATTAAACCATTCTACTAAACATTCAGGTTTATCAAAAACACTGCAATGTGCAAAAAGCATACAAGAATGTGAAGAAAAAATACACTATTCACAAACTACAAAGACCACTATAAACATGTAAATGAACCAGATAATTATGCCAAACGATAACACACAAAATAACAACAAAAATACACAAAACTGTCTAACAAAAATCACACAAATTGACAAACAGAAATACACAAAATAACACAAATCAATTTACCATAAACATATAAATAAACCGGAACAATATACATGTATGAAACAACAAAAACACACTAATCGACAACAAAAAACACACAAAATAACTCCAAAAACACAAAATGACAACTAAAATATGCAAAATAACAAAAACATACAAAACCATTAACCATAAACACACAAATAAACCAAAAAATACATAAAACTATGAAAACACACAAATCAATGACAAAAAAACACACAAATCAATGACAAAAAAAAACACACAAAATGACAAAACACTCAAAATAAATGAATAAACCAGTAAAATATACAAAACAACAAGAAAATTACTCAAAAAACACAAAATGATAAGAAAAAGACAAAATGACAAAGTCTAGCATAAAATCCTGCTCTACATAATCTTGTATAATTTCAGCCTGTTGTTCCCTTCACACATCTGAAGCATAGAAATGACAAATGAATAACAAAAGTGAAACTAACCAACCATATTAAGCATGTTCGACACAACTTAAATTAGCTAAATAGCAAGTAATGGCATTAAATTAAGGAAAGATGATGAAATGGAAACAAAATGGACATGGGAGGTTGTACTTTTAATGTGAAAGGACTGCTTCCTGGTTTCAGAGCAGTAGTAACCTGAGGGCAGCCGATGGCAGTGCTCAACCAACCTGGCAACAATGTCTGGGCCCTTGTGTCACACCTGGTGGTAAACACAGCTGCTCCTGTTCATCCAGCATCAAAACGCTGTCGTGGAAAGCATCAAAGTGGCTGACCGCTCACATGGGCGTGTGCACGTCTGTCTTTGCTTGTGTCAACAGACGATTAGCAGCTAGCTAGTTAGCCACACTCAACTACAAAGCATCTCTGCAGTGGAGACAAGCAGAGGCATGTGCTAACGGCTAGCTTCTTTTTAGCTCCATTAGCCGATTGTTATGCTAGCAGACAACTGATCAAACCACAGAACAGACACAACTGCTCATAAATGGATTAAACAGCTACAATCAGTGGCAATTAGGGCTGGGCAATATGGATCGAAACTCACATCTCGATATTTCTGGTCAAAATGTTGATATACAATATAAATCTAAATTCTGTTTTAAATTTGCTGATACAAAATGCCACACAGGCACATTTATGTTCCACTTTAGTATTTTTCTCCTCTAAGGGACAGCACGTGTGAGTGAGTTCTGTAGTGTGGCTTGTTTAGGGGAAGGTCTGGATTAGGACACACTCAGAAATACATCTAACTGTGCTTTAATGTTCTGAGAAGTAGTGAAAGTAGCAACTCATAAAATGAGTATTTTAATACAAAATAAGCTGTAAAATAAAAAAATATATAATCCATATAGGCGATAGTGTCATTTTTGATACAGTCAAAACAGAAATCACAATACATCACAACTTTGGATATATTGTCGAGACCTAGTGACACTGGAGACAAATGCTAGTGACTATGCTAAAAAGCTTCTATGGTAGCTAGCATTAAGCCTAGCTAAAGCAAAATAATAATAATAAGCACAATGAATCAGAAAATAATCTTCTATTTAAATGGGACTACTGCTAATGCTAACATTCAAATGTACCAAAAATGTAAAATAAATACATAATAACTAGCATTAACAGAGGCTAACTAACAAATAACAAACCAAACCAGGAAAAGGAAAATTTAAGGATTTCATAAGAATTTGGAGGTTTTTCAACAGTTTAACATTAAAATGACTAGGGCTAGGTATCACCAGGTAACTCACGATACAATACTATCACAATATTTTTGCCCAGAATAACGATAATATCGCGATATAGCTATATCGATATATTGCAAGAAATTTCATCCACGATACATTACGATATCTATGTCACTGAAGAAATTCAGAATTAATTTACTGCACTGAATCCATTTCACAGTAATTACAAATCATTGTCAATCAATTTCACATGAATGACAGCCAAGTAAAACAAAGTGTATACTGCAGAGTGGCTCTTCTTAACACGCACACAGTGTAACTATGTATGTACTGCATTATCACTGTGTATCGATATTTGGTGCCAGTGTATCGATAATGTACGGCAAGACAAAATATTGTGATATATCGTAGTAACGATATTTTGGGACACCACTAAAAATGCCAGCAATCATGCTATATAAGCAACTGTGAGCCCCTGCAAATATTGTTGAGTTTAATTCACATAATGATGCTTTTTTTTTTACGTTACTTTTACGTTACTTTCTCTCTAATTAGACGTCTAAAGCACGAGTGTCAAACTCAAGACCCAGGGGCCAAATGCAGCCGTTTGGAGCATCCAATTTGGCCCACAGGAGAAAGTAAAAATGACAGAAAACATGAAATTTTGTGTAAATTACTAAATAATTCAGTGGTCCACATATCTAAAATTCACCAACTCCACAATATTTTTAGGGGCTTGTATTTTCCTTTTTGTTTATATCACATGTAGTATTTAACTGAAGTTGTTAATTGCAAATTGTGGAAAGAACTCTCAAAATTTTTCCACAAATCTTTCAATTTCTCACAAACAATTGCACAAAATTCCTCTAAATTACACAACAGTTGGCAACAAAATCAATCATTTTAAAAGTGAATTGAACAGAAATTAAAAACTAGGGCACAATCATTTTTCCACCTAAAATATACGACGTACTTGAGGTCAAACTGGTCCATATTTGGCCCCAGAACTGAATTGAGTTTGACACCCCTAAAGGGCCAGAGTTGACACAATGCTATAGCTCATGCTAACAGATATCAATGAATTCTTACACGGTGTGAGACAAAGCTTTGCTGTGTTGAGGTTGGTTTTACCTAAATGAGGATGTAGACAAACACCGTAGACTCCTTTAAAGTCATCGTGCTTTTGAACCTTGTTCTCTAGAGGAAAAACAAAGACTTCCTCCCGAGATATTTGTCAGAGTTTGGCCTCTTAGAGAGAGCGAGGTGAATTGGAGCCTAATTAAGGAGATAATGCCCTTTAGATACAGAACAAGTACCCTTGGTAACGGCCGTGCCCCGCAGCTTCAGAGCGGGTCTCGATTAAATTATGACAGAAGGAGAGCGTACTGCCAGACGGAGGCGGCCTCTCACAAATCCCATTTACGAGCAGGCTGCTCCACGGAAAATTAATAGCTTTCTTTGTCATGTTTGTGGAGGATCGCTTTGCATTTTGCTCATCGTGCGTCTGTGACACAAAACAGAAAGCCCAAGCCAATATTTCACTCCCATATCACACAAACACTGTTGTTTATGCTACGATTGAAAGTCACAGAACAGAAGTCACTTCATCGTGACTTCACTTGGGTTCATATGTATGAAAACCATCGGAAAAATTATTTTAAATTACAACATTTCCATGTCAGTTTACACTTTTACGTTTCATTGTCTTTTCCCAATCATACGTCATTATGGAATATTAAAGGGAACAAGGCCAACACGAACAAAGATAGAGAGGAGGAAAAAAAAAAAAAATTAAAAAAAAGACAACACTGACTACAGATGAGAATACACAAAAAAGGACTGTTCAGAACAACTCAAGAATGTTTGACCAGAGAGACATGTAAACCCATGTAAATTTGCGATGGTAAAATAGAGGACGGGACCCAGATAAGCAAACTGCTTCTCTCGTCTCCTTTTTCGGCATGTACAAAAAAAAAAAAAAATGTAAAAAAAAAAAAGTGAATGTAACCATGTCGGAAATAAACTGAATAAATAAATAAATAAAATAACTTCCTGAAATTTTGCTGAATATGCTTAATGCGGCTAATGCAGTTAACTGTTGTCATTCTTTTCATCTTCATACACAGCAAAAATGCGCTGAAATTAGTATGTGTTGAGATCACGTGAGATTTCGAGATATTGCATGAGATTTGACGTCCAAGCGTTTGCTACACTTGCTAAAGCTACACATTAGCACCTGGGTCAATGACGCATCAGGATTTCATTGCATGGTATTTCATAAAATGGGCATCATCGGGCAAGATTTGCATGAATATAATGATAGAAATAAAACTAAAATAGGGCAGAAAACACATTTGAATATATTTAGCCTGTGTTGGAAATGTCAAACGCCGTACTATACTCAACGAGTATATACTGTACTGTCTACTATATACTATAGTATATACTGTACTGTCTACTATATATTATAAGTAGGGATGTAACGATTCACTCAACTCCCGATACGATTCGATTCACGATACTGGGTTCACGATACGATTCTCTCACGATTTATTTTACAAAATGGGACTGTAGACAAAAATTTTTTTTGGGAAAAAAACTAGAAAATACTGTATTATTTTCCTTTTATTTTTCATTGTCAAAAGAATTCCTTGATAAACTATTCAAAACAATGCAATTTAACTAAAAATAAATCTTGAATGAAATAAATAAAGGAATAATAGAAATGAAAATGAAGCCTATTAATTTAAATTCTGGTTCTATAATAAACAATGCAAAACTGCATAATAGTTCTTTTTCTTTTAAAAGTGCAACTGAAAATGTATTTTGTGCCTTACCAATTGGACTTTAAAAAAAAAAAAACAGTGATTACACTGATTTACGTCATATTTGTTTGGACCAGCAGAGGGCGCTGGTAACACAGTGGTCGGTTGACATGCAGATATCTTGCAGTGAAGAAGAGAAGCTATGCTAGCAGACAGAGCTAATAGAAAAACGTGACTTTTACAGATATTCAAGTAATATTACTGATATTCTTTCGGTGCTAAAGGGGTAATTAATCATTTATTAACATATTTAAGAGTAGAAGGCGGCCAGAAAGAAACTATTAGCAGACTACGCCCGCCACCTACACTTGTGGATAGCGCCCTCTGCTGGTTAAAAACAGTACTGCGATTCAATTTTCAGAAAATCGATATCAACCGTGATACCTATGAATCGATTTTTAACTGCCTTACGATTAATCGTTTCATCCCTAATTATAAGTATGATTAGGATGATGAGCGTTCCCATTGAAGTATACTTCCAAGTTTCCCAAGATTGATTTGGAACCTACAGCGTTAAAAACCTGAATCACACTGAGGCTAAATATCTCTGTTGATTCTGCACCTTTACTTTGAAAGTTCTGAAAACATTTGAAGTGAGAAAGTGACCAAGTAGAATATCAACATGTGCTCATTTCATCCATAAAACTCACACATTTCGGAGATTTTCAGAAACCCTCCATTGTGCTACTGACTAAACTTCCTGTTAACTTCAAAACAAGAGCCCTATTTACAAAAGAGTTAAAAAACTAATGGAAGAGATGCTTTTACTTTGAAAAGGGGACCATTGATTTTTTGCTTGAAGCCGGTCCAAGGACCATTTCACGTTCCGCTCGCAATGCATCATGGGACGTTGAGTATTACTTACTTAAAAAATGTCCCCACATACTGTAGTATACATCCTGGAATTTCTCACATACTCAATTTTACAACACAGCCTTTTAGTTATATTAAAGATTATTTTCAAAACAACAGTCATGACTAAAGAGTCGCACCAAATGATAATTTGACACTTTGAATAACAGAATAAACAACAGAAGTAATTTAGTAAGTAACATTTAAAAAACTAAAGAAACTAAAATGAATGCAGTTGGACAGAATATTTAGGCGTCATGTCATTAACCCATTATTTTTCACAGTGAATTGGGTCCGTTTTACAGTGAAAACTATGGTGGAAATATGCGTTATTGTCCTAGAACATGTTGAGAACACCTGATCCTGATGTGATGTTTGCAACGAGACCAAAGAGAAGCCCGATGGGGCGCGTTCACAAACTCCAGCTGTTTTAAAGTCCTTCGTTCATTAAAAGCTGCTGATGGTATTATGTCATCACGCCAGTCGTAATCATGTAAACAGGACATTTGGAAACGTTTAGCGCTGAGGAACGCTGCGTTCTTAACATATCAGCGCACACACACACACACACACACACACACGCACGCACGCACGCACGCACGCACGCACGCACGCACAGAAACGTGAGGACGAAGCAGATGTGGTCCGACAGATGTTTCACATGTGATAAAAAATGTTCAGATCTTTAAATGTGTGGGCTACAGATGGAATGGGTGAAAGTACATTCAAGGTCAACGTTCCAAAAAGTTGCCGTAAAAATGTTAGAAAAGCCATTAACTTTTTATGAGACAGTAATAACTGTGGTTATTTAATGAAGCCTCCGTCTCTAAGGTCTAGTAAAGTTATTCAATCTTTTTAAGACTTTCTGCTCCTGATTTGGAGTTTGATTCATTTATTTTTATTAAGCAAAATCATCGAATTTGGGAATATTCATCAAAAAGTGGCATATATTAATATATGACTGAAATGCTTAACATTGCTAGTTACTTGTGAATAAAAAAGTAATCTAATTACTATTTACTATTTATTTTTACTTGATTCTAAAAGTAACTAAATTAAATTACACGTTACTTTTAGTTACATTCAGCAGCTGCCAACAACACTCCCAACCTCCTCATTGTGATTGTTGTGTATTTTTCTCTCAATTTGTGCATTTTTGTTGTTTTGAGTATTTGTGTTGTTGTTTTGTGAGTCTTGAAAGCAGCCGAAAAATTAACCAGGGCTTCCAAATTGTCTTTTTCAAAGGTTCCTAAATTCCATTTCCGTTGCACTTTTTTGTTTTGTTTCATCTTCATCTTTCCCTTTTAAGATGACTTTACTGGCTATTAAACTTCCTAAAATTGTACCAAACTCGCTAATCAGGGTTAAAAGAGTCAACTACTGTTATAAATGTTCCATTTTATATACAAGCTTCTGAACATTTACGGGACGTTTACGTCGCTAGAGCAATGTTAGTAAACAGGAAAATACCATGAAAATGTCTGATATAGTCCTCACGCTATGTACGAAACTCCGCCCACACGTGTGATTGGAGGTGGAAAGCTTCTGCAGTGACGTGCCAACAGGTAAACTCATCACCAGTTCAGCTAATACACCTATAGCTAAACCAGAGCCTTTTCAGAGTCATAATAATCTGAACCGCTTGTGCATCATATCACATTAAAAACACTTCAGATGAAGCTCTGCATTCATTTTCAGTCACAGGATAACATAATCACTATTCGCGCTGTTACACGTGAGAGAGATTTTGAACAAACTTATCGGCAGAATCGTAAATATTGGCCCGTTTTTTCAAACTTTCTATACATTCAATCACCCATTCTCTGGTGAATAATAGCAATAAATATGTGATATTGTACTAAAACATGCATGTAAGGCAGCTCCGTGTCATGCTGGGGCCTAGTTTTAAATAAAAAGAGACAAAGAAAAGGTGTCAGATTACATTTTCCTTTTCAGAACGTTAAATCTGTTTTCCAAGATCACAAAACATCAGAGGCCGTAAATAACTTCCTTTCCTCTTTGCTTTGGAAATGAAATCTCTGACAGGGTAAGAGCAGCTTCCTGAGCCGCAACATCAATCGGAGTAAAGATAGTCGACTTCCTGAGGCTGGACGACACGACAGGGCGTCACCACATGTGGGCGTCGTTATGGTAAACAGACTCAGACACAGCGACAGGTAGATACTAAAAACTATTGGAAGACAAGAGATGCTTTTGTTTTGTAAAGGGAATGTTTCATTTTTAGCTTGAGCCAGTCCCAGAACTATTTTACATTCCTCTCCCAATGCATCATGGGACAGTTGGGTATGACTATTGTGCCCACCGTGCATACTTGTCCTGATATTTGTAATACACATCCAAGTATTTCTCGCGTACTCAATCTTTCGAACTATCTATTGTGAACGCACTACATACTAATTTTGACATCCAATTTAGTATGAGTAGCATGTTAGTATGACGTTTACAAGACAGCCTAGAGGTCTCTTAGGAGAACTCTTCTTCTCTGCTTCATTGTCTAGTCTACTACCAACCCACAGAGTTGGAACTGTGGCCCCCTGAAGTCACAGATTTTTTTCAGGTCACAACTGTTTTTAAACAAAAGAGGTTTACACCAACATCTTTAACTTTTCCTGTTTTTTTACAACAACCAAAAGTTTTCATTTTGACTGAAAAAACTGTTAAATGATCTAGAAAACTGTTAAGTTATCTAGAAAACTGCCAAATGATCTAAAAAAAAAAATAATAATAATAATCAGGCTAAATTTTTCACTCCAATAGAAAACAATGAGATGTTTACAGGCAGTGGGGCCGTGTGACATCATCAATCATGTGATTTCAAGATGGCGGAACACAGGCACTACAACTGTAATGTAGTCCCATTTTTAAAAGGCAATTAACCAAATATGATGCATAATAATGTGTTTTGTTAGTTATATATCTACTCGTAAGTACATTCAGAAGATTTTAGGCCAAACTTGTAAAAACAGTGGAAGATCCCTTTAAGGCTCTCCGTCTCCAGGATTAGCCTCGTCTCCTTTCCACTCGTCTGTCTGCGGTTTTCTGGAAGCTCTGTGTTTTTCCTGATGATTATTCACTTTTGCAGGGAAGCATTAAAGGATGAACTTTTTAAGATGCCTCTAATCCAATGGACAGGGTTTTATAGACTTTGTAATGTTCCCCCGGAGGACGCCTTAAATGTTTTCCTACGGTGAGGAAGAGCGAACTCTGACCGATAAACATCGGAAACACGCTGTCAGGATGTTTGTGTTTAACCTCGGAGGATTCTGTAAAACTACAGCAGCTGAACACAATCGGCAGCCAGTCAAATCAGACTCATTTTTGTTGGGTGGGCGGAGCTAAAAGGCCAATCAGAACACGCTCTCAGCCTGTGTTTGGTCTAAGGAGACTGTTTGTTTTGTTAAACATCTGTTTTGGTGTACTGATGTAAACGAGACCTTCAAACACACACACAGTGAGTCTGAGAGCGTTTCAGTTTCTGCCTCTGGTTAACATGATGTAATAATCACCTCTGGAGGTAACAACGCTCCACGCCAGCAGCCCATTACATCCTTCCTGGTATTAGCGGCTCAAAAGATTTTTTTTTTCTCTTAACGTCTGGCATTCTTCTTAACTGTGAAATCAGAGCAGTAACTTCAGCAATAAACGTCCCTGTGGACTAAAGGATCAACGCCGCACGCCTCCGATACCTCCACGAAAATGAGTGACTGTGGAAAGTAAGATTCACTACATTTAAACTCAGCGTTGTGTTCTTGCGCACAAGTTCTCCTTGAGGGTGTCTGGCTTTTGCCTGGGCCCCTTTTGTGCTTTTATTTAGAAGGAGGCGCTGGTTATGCACAACTTTTTTATTTTTATTTTGACAAAAAACAACACGGAAAAAAGTATTTGCTGCTTTTTGTTTTAGTATACCACGACATTTTGGATGATAAACAACAAATACAACAAAGATAGATAATAAAAAAACTAACTAGTGTAACAATTCATCCATTAGATCAATGAATTGATTTTTACTCCTACGATCCAACTACATCTATCTGTGCTCAGCAGGTTGGCCTTCCGGATGACATTAATTGATCTAAAATAATTTTTTTTTAAAAGGTAATAAATCAATATTTTACTATACAAGGAATTAACGCCTTGGATTGAAGCACAGAAAACTTTATATTGATGTCATTGCATGTGCCAGCGTGTTGGTTGGACTTTATTCAAATAAAATGTAAATACATTTTACATTAAATGTTGTTTACGTCCATAATTAATTTATACACTATTCCCTTACAACAAACAGGAATCTATGAAATCTCACCTGCACTGTCCAGTACCGGTGATTTATGTCACTCACACTGGTTACATTAATATTTTGGCTAAAAAGTTATTGAATCGATTTTAAGTCACTGAATCGTTTCGGATCGAATCATTCTAAATTAACCAAAAGCATCCATGAATACAATAGTTAAAACGAACCATTACACCCCTAAAAAACACATTACGACAAAAAATAATTATTATTTCATAGAACAATACACAAAACTACAACAAAAATACACAACAAAAAAAAAAAAACAAGCGCACAAAATGAGTGAAAAATTTACAAAATGACAAGGAAATAAAGAGTAAATGTATTTGGAACGATTTGCATGTTTCTAATGACGTTCAAAATAAAAGCCCATCTTCTGAACGTAGTTAAATCTTTTTTATATGATTTACTCTGTATTCTAAATGAGCAGATTATTATCTGCAACTTATTTGTTGTTTTATTATTCTAATAAAACCTGTTTTATATTGTGGTTCAAACTGCTTTGTCTATTCACGGCTGCATATAGTAAATATTAGTGTTTTATTTTATTTTATTTATTTTACTTGCTTTTATTTTTTAAACAAGCGCCGACTTTTCTGTCCCTTCATGCATGTGTGAAATGCACATTGACTCTGTAACACCTCTCACCAGGCTGATAAATGAGATAAGACAAACAGAAGGATAAGTGGTTATAAATGTGTGTGCGTGTGTGTGGAACCTGTCCTACGAGAATAAAACGTATCGTGTTGCTCATCAAAACCTGAAGCGACACGTCACCTCAGACAAGCCGCTGTAGAACTCACTGTATGTGGGATCGACATCCAATAAATATCAATAAAAAGCAAGAATAGGCAAAATAAGAAAATGCTTCAGCCTATACCTTTTCGGTCCCTTTATGTATTATGTTAATGTTATTTTTTATTTCAGTTATTATATGTGTTGGTGTGTATATAAAAACTAAACTAAAAACAAAACTAAAAATCCCACCTTTTTTCCAAGGCTAAGTATTCACTAATTTACTTTTTACATTTTTTTTTACCCCAAATAGTGACGTTACAAACGTTGTTTAGCTTAAAAATGGAAATCTCTCCATCAAAGATACACACACACAACACAATGGTTCCAGACACACAAAACTACAACAGAAATACGCAAAATGATTCCAAAAATAAACACAAAATTACAACAAATAAATACAAAATGACAGAAAAACACAAAAAATAACTCCATAAAGAGAAGAGAAAAGTTAAATTGACAAAAGTAACACAAAAAAAAGAAATATGTAAGTAAATAAATAAATAAATGACAGAATACACAAAAATGACTTCAGAAACACACAAAAATGACTTCAGAAACACACAAAATATTATTCTATAAGCACACGAGGAGCACAAAGGTATCGAAATTGACAACAGAAATACACAAGATACAAAAACACACCAAATGACTCCAAAAACAAAAAAAATTAAAGCACACAAAACGTCAACATACGGAGGAAAAAGACTGTGAAGAGGAGTAACAACAGGAACAATGACTGCAGACGAGAACACATCACAAAAAAAAGGACAAAAAAAAAAAAAAAGGGAAGGAACGAGGTTGGATGTAAAATTATCTGTCTTCAAATTAGGGGACGGATCTGGATAAGCATAATGCTTTTTTCCGTCACCCTTTCCGGCATGAAAAAGGACAAAAAAAAAAAAAAAAAAACAATGATGTGATTTTGCTCTGAATGTCAAATGAATTTCTGTGAATGCAACCATGTCGGAAATGAACTGAATAAATAAATAAATAAATAAGACAAAATGACTCCAGAAATACACAAAATGGCAGAGAAAATACACAAAATGACTCCAATAATACACACAAGGAAAACTAAAAACAAATAAAAGTACAAAATGGCATTAAAAAAAAAATAAAAAATAAAAAAATCAAGAAAAATACACAGTACGACTCCAGCAAACACACAAAGGGATTACTAAAGTACACAAAATGTCAGGAAAAAACAAAAAATACACATGACAGAAAATTAAACAAAAGAAAACAAAAAATCAATAATGACACTTTGAACAACAGAAGCACACACCAGACGAATGTTCCCAGTTTAATGAGGACTGGTTTGTTTTGACATCAACATGGATTTCTGAATGAAAGTAAGTATTTGTCATTAAAAAGCAAAGTTCTACTTTGTTTATGGACACGAGATGATGGTAATTTGATTATTTTTTTATCCTTGAAACAAGCAACTTAAACTTCCAAATGTGGAATAAAGTTGCATTCAGAGGTCTTTTAATGTTGCAATGATTTAATATATTTCCTATCGACAGTGAACACAGGGTAGGGAAACTAAAGCACAAAGTTTGTGCAACTTTCTGTTTGAAATGAAAGTTTTTTGGCCTTAAATATTAGTATGCACTGACGTGATGTTGAGCTTGCAAATAGAAAACAATCTGCTGCACAGAAAACAAGTGAGGATTACCAACGCACGAGTTAAAATTATTCAGAAAAATATGCATGTTTGATGAAAAAAATCCCACGGCCTGAACAATAATGTGATTTGAAGCCTGAGGCTGAGACACTGGTTCCTGCTGCCAGAAACACGAACACACGCACACACACAACCCCCCATCCCCCCCCCCCCCAGGTCAGAAAATAAATAAATGAAATGAAAGGATTCTGACGTTGATGGTTGTTTGACTCACAGCAGAGAACGGGCGGCGTGCTCCGACAAACAATGAGTCGGTGAGCAGACGTGTTTACCTGCAGGATTTCTGCTCCTATAAAGTGGTTATGAACAAACTCTGAGCACTGACTGCACTGTTACAGAAAGTCAGGCTTCATAAATAAATAAATAAATATTGTCATAAATGCAAGTATTTCCCCAGAAGACAAAGATCTGATGGAGACGTACACACGAGCAACGAGGAAACCAGCGTTTTACTTCTATACGTATCATCTATATCTATAAAAGCAAGGAATCTCTGTCTGTGTGTGTGTCTGTCTGTGTGTGTGTTCCTCAAATATCTCAGCGCATCAGGGTCAGACAGAGCTGAGACTTTCAACACGGCTGCTGCTTGGTTCAAGGGTGTGCAACGTCCGATTTGTCTGAACAGTTAATAAATTATTTCATAAATGCAGCTTTGCAGAACAGCTCAATGTTAAAAAATGTGTTGATGATGTCGCAGGTTCTTTCGAATAAAGCAAATTCTTTTGCTGATGATGATGTCATAGGGTCCTCTCAGAGTCCCAAGCCCGGTTAAAGGAGGCGGGTTGGATGTTTTTGGCCTTGGTTTTTTCATTTTTGGTTTTGGCCAAGAATTTTCATTTCAGTGCATCCCTAATAATAAAAGTGATAATAATGTTTGAAAAAAAGGAGATTTTCACCAACAAACAGGGAAGAGTAAATGTAAGAAGGTGAACATTGTTTGTTTGTGGAATAGAAACCTCTGGAGTCTGTGAAGAGCCGACTCATCGCTTCACTGCCTCGCCTCATATTTACATACTAATCAGAGAGAGGATGTGAACGTCTCCTCCCTCCTTATAAAATCACCCTGTGCTGGTGTCAGATTAAAGAAGCCACTCAGGCCCTTATTCAACAAACACAAAGAGGATATGAATTTGTCGTCACTTCACTGTGTCTTTCTCTATTATTCCTCCTCCTCTCAGACCTTTTACAGCAGGGAAAACGAACCTCCATTTGGTTCCCACACATCGAGTATTTCCATTAACCTGTGAACACTGTCCAGTGATAATGAGTGTGACTATTGCAGTGCCCTGCTGGGGCTTTTCCTGGTTACTAGGGCTGGGACGATTCCCTTTTGTCCTGATTCGATTTAAATTGCGATTCCACAGTGACGATTATCACGATTCTTTTCCTTATCCAAACACATAAGCAGAATCCTAAACTTCTAGAAACGTGTCACAGTTCCAAAAAACAATGCACATCACATCACATTCAGTCATTCACTGATTTATCATTATTTATTCAATGATTTACTATTATTTATACTGAAATAAACAAAATAAAACCTCCATCAGAAAGGAGGTAAATAACATGTACAAAAAAACTAATTTGTACATAACTTTTTGAAGTTAGTCAACTGAAGCTTTTAATGTTGATCAAGCTAGTGTTTACAGTGTCTAGGTATTTGTGTGTATATATAAATATATATACAGTATAAAGTAGTTAGGCTGATCCAACAAAGAAGTCACAATGTATTGCAGTGTGAATATCAGCCTAATTTTTCCGTCTGAGTCACAGTTAAAATATCACCTTTTCCCCCTCATACTAACGACAGAATAACGGTTGTTTGTGTAGAGAGCCTAATTTTATTAACTTCTGACATTCAGAAATGATCAGCGCACATTAGTCGTCATCATCAATGTTACACTTGTTATTTACTCTGTAGTGTGATCAAACTGTGGCTTTACGTGGACACAGTGCTAAAATAGTCGACCAGCGTGGACATCATTCTGACGTCTGTCAGTTTAATTTCACAAGCTGCAGCTGATGTGCGCACCTCGGGTGCACACACACAGCTGATCAGCTCCACAATGCAGCAGCCACCATCCTTCCAAGGAAAAGGAGTGGACAGCAAGGATAACATATCATTAAATGTAACACATTCTAAAACTGGTCAATTTGAACTTATTAGAAATGCTGAGGGTCAATCTTTTGGCGTGCATGTGTAGCTTGGAGGAGGTGTCCTTAACATTACAACAACAAACTATCTCTGTGTGATCGTAGGATAAAATATGTGGAGGACAGCTTTCCATGGGGACACAGCAGAGGTTTATTCTCCCAGAGGCTGAAGCTCTTTATCAGGCCTTTGAAGAGTGACTAAAGTCAGGAGAACCACGTGTACGACTTCTGTCAGGGTAAAAGACACACACACACACACACACGTAACCGATCTAGTAATTAACCACCACTCGGTCCTCGCCCTCCTGCGTGCACAAACACGCCGAGTCACAACAATCACAGAAAAGGACTTTACCTGTTCAACAGCAGGTGTGTCTGTTACCCTAACGGGGCAGGACTGAAAGATATCAGGGAAACTTCCGCAGAACGACAGTCAGCAGTTTACAAACATTTTAGAGTGAAATTAATGTCTCTGCATCGTAGGTTTGGAAAAGTTAAAATAAACACAAAAAATTACTTTTTTAAAAAACCATTAAATTAAAGAAAGATACACTAAAGGCTAGGGATGTAACGATTCACTCAACTCCCGATACGATTCGATTCACGATACTGGGTTCACGATGCGATTCTCTCACGATTTATTTTACAAAATGGGACTGTAGACAAATTTTAAAAAATACTGTATTATTTTCCTTTTATATTTAATTGTCAAAAGAATCCCTTGGTAAACTATTCAAAACAATGCAATTTAACTAAAAATAAATCTTGAATGAAATAAATAAAGGAATAATAGAAATGAAAATGAAGCCTATTAATTTAAATTCTGGTTCTATAATAAACAAAGCAAAACTGCATAATAGTTATTTTTCTTTTTAAAAGTGCAACTGAAAACGTATTTTGTGCCTTAACAATTGGACTTTAAAAAAAAAACCGTGATTACACTGATTTACGTCATATTTGTTTGGACCAGCAGAGGGCGCTGGTAACACAGTGGTCGGTTGGCATGCAGAAATTCTTGCAGTGAAGAAGAGAAGCTATGCTAGCAGACAGAGCTAACAGAAAAACGTGACTTTTACAGATATTCAAGTAATATTACAGATATTCTTTCGATGCTAAAGGGGCAATGAATCATTTATTAACATATTTAAGAGTAGAAGGCAGCCAGAAAGAAAGTATTAGCAGACTCCGCCCGCCGCCTACACTTGTGGATAGCGCCCTCTGCTGGTTAAAAAAAAATACTGCGATTCAATTTTCAGAAAATCGATATCAACCGTGATACCTATGAATCGATTTTTAACTGCCTTACGATTAATCGTTACATCCCTACTAAAGGCATAGGACGACAAAAAAAAAAACAACTATTTACTCCAAAAACACATAAGACGACAACAAATGTACACAGAAAAACTGATTTCTCAGGACATCCCACGCACTTTGGTCTCAAAAAAAGTTCTGAAATGTTCACCAATTGAGATGAATAAAAAAATGCACAAAATGTTCTCTGACTTATTTGATTAGTTAGTGTTCTCTAATCTAAATGATTACTGGTTGGTTCTCTGGTAGGTTAATTAGTTGTTTAGAGTGTTCTCTAGTTAGCTGGTTCATTTTTTATCTGTTCTCTGGTTTGTTGGCTGGATGGAAAAGTGGTTGGTGGTGTTCTCTCATTGGTTCTCTGGTTTGTTAATAGTTTGTTAATGTCTATTATTGTTGGTTGGTTATATATATAGATTTTTATATAGAATTATATATAGAATTTTATATATAGAATTTTAAATTATTGATTTTAACTCAACTCAACTTTATTTATATAGCGCAAAATATGACAAAGCAACACAACAGAGCTACACAAACCCTGCAGGGCCAAAACGTAAAAAGCACATCTTTGATTTTCCATCACCTTCAAAATAAAAGCTCTATTTGTAACCAATAAGAAAGTTTATAGTCGGGCGGTTTCTGACTCAGTGAAAGCTCGTTTTAAATATAACAATGTTTACCGAGCCTCCATTGGACACTTTAAAGCCAACAGCTCACAGATAAAAAAAAAGAACAGAGGTTAAAATTTCCCATGATCCTTCACTGCACCAGTCCTCAGCAGCTCTTTATCGCCGCACACAGAGTACAAAAGCTGTGATTGGAGATAAGGCTGAAAACATCACAGCTTTCTGACATTCAGGGACAAATGTAAAGAATTCCCAGCAGGCCTTGCAGCCCCTTCCTCTAGAAACCATTGAAGTACAGACTGGTGGCACAAAGATAAATCCAGTTGTGGAGGCGCGCGGTGGACAACTGGCCACACGTACACAGCCTGGTGTTTATTCATGAGTGTGCAGTGAATAAGTTGAGATTCCCACAGCTCAAGGACAGACTTCCTAATGAGCTTTCAGTTCTGAGGAAAACAAGGTTTATTTTGAAGAAATGCAGAAGGAGAAAATAATATTTATACAGGAGGAAAACACCAGACGAGGCCGAGTCAATTCAATCCCTGTGGGATGAAAAATCTAATCTCACACACTGAGCCGAGCCGTTTCATTGGCTATAAATCTTTCACAGTCATTGTTCATCTCTTTTTAAAAGACATTCACAGCATCACAGACAGGTTTAACTCTCAGCTTTGGACAAACGTGACAAAGACAAGTGGAAGAACAATCCCTTTTCCACATCATTCCTAGAGACGCTACTGTTATTTTATTACCGTACTGTTAAAGTTATGCATGTTTTTGTAGTTTTTTTAGGTCGTTGTGCGTCATTTTGTGCATTTTAAATGTTTTTTAGTTGGTTTGTCTGCAAGTTATTTTGCCTGTTTTTGTTGTTTTTTGTGCGTTTAAAATGTTTTGTATGTTTTGTGTGTTTGAGTTATATTGCGTGCTTTTGTTGTTTTTAACATTTTTTTTAGATCGTTTTGTGTCATTTTGTGTGTCTAAGTTATTTCACATTTTTGTGCATTTTAAATGTTTTGGAGTTGTCCTGTCTGTTATTTTGCCTGTTTTTGTTGGGGTTTTTTATGTGTTTTGTATGTTTTTTGAGTTGTTTTGTGTCTGGGTTTTAAACATTTTGTATGTTTTTTTAGGTCGTTCTGCGTGTTTTTGCATGATTTTATTTCGAGTTTTTGTTGTTTTTTGTGCGTTTGAAATGTTTTGTATTTTTTGAGTTATTTTGTTGTTTTATGTGCATTTTAAACATTTTGCACTGTCTTAGGTCATCTTGCATGTTTTCCGAGTCATTCTGATCACTTTGATTTTGCGTGTTTCTGTTTTGTTCATTTATGGTGTTATTTTGTATGTTTGATTTGTTTTTTGTGGGTTTTTTTTTAGTTATTATGCAATGTTGTTGCTTTTTGTTGTTTAGTTTACTTTTTGAGGTCATTTTGCCTTTTTGTTGTCTTTTCATGCGCTTTTGTTGTCTTTTAGAGTCATTTTGCTTGATTTAGTGTGTTTTTAGAGTCCAGCAGGATCATCATTTAAACACATCATTGTCATCGTTCTGAGTTAGTGTTTCAACAGTAAAGTGAACAGAAAGGAGCATCAGCATTGACTCCAAAGCTGCGAGGAGAGGAAAAAGACACTCCAACTCAAGAGTCACTCACAGACACAAAGGCACTCAGACTGAAGCCTCCTCAGCAGGATTAGTCTGTTTTAGTTTAGAAAGAAATACTTTGAAAGGCTGTGTGAGCTCATGGAGCTAATTCATCTGTACAGAAACACAGAAACCAGTCAAAGAGCATCAAAAATGACCTCAAAACAGCATATGGAGCCTCATTTTTAACACTGACTCATGCATTAAAAGGAAGAACGCAAAACAATTACTATACAGATCAATTATCTGACAAATTTGGCAAATTCTTGGCCAAAGGACAAAAAAGATGAAAAAATAATAAAAAATTGAAAGTATAACACTGCTCTCCCTTTTTTATATCCTCCCTATAATAAAATCTTTCTTACCCTTCGTTAGGGAGGGCTGGTGATGGTCACAATTACATGCATTGCTGTCTCAAAATGATTGAACTTCTTGTAGTGTTGACCTTTGACAGCATGTGCAGACAAGCAAAAAAAGAAATAAAAACTTGAAAGTATTTAAATTTCAATAAAATACAAAATACAATTTAAATGTATATAAATTAGAATAAGATTAAAAATAAATTCTGATTATATTTAAATGAAACCTTATGTTTTAATTATAGAAATGTCCAAAGAGGCAGATTAAGTTTAATAACGTGTTTAGGTTTCAAAATAAAAGAATTCCTGAGCTGATTACATTTAATCAATGTTGTAATTACCTTCATTTTCTAAAGTACAGCCTTTAAAGGCAAGAAAAACCAGCATCTCAGATCAAACTGGAATGTAGCATCATTTTAGACACAAATGTAGCATTTTAATGTGGGAAAACCACAAACATTTATTTGAGATTTATGCATTTTAAATGTATTTTCCAGCTTATTTTCCCCCAAAAACTGGATTTATTCTTTGTTTCAACAGACCTCTTTGTTAAAGACTGTAAAATAAAACACATTTCCTCATCTAGAAATAAACACTGTTGCGTTGAAACTTGCTGAAAAATGACAGTAATCCAATGAAAACAGTGAAAATCTCTGAGGTTTCTCCAGTGAATACAAACAGAGCAGCTCTAGAATGCTCAGTCATGCAGAGACGGCCTGATTAGTGCTGACTCATGCATTCTCCAGACTCGCCTGCAAACACGCAGGAGCATCAGAAAAATAGGTTAAAGACCGCACGGGGATCCAGTCGAGTGCAGACACTCGTGTTCACTCACTTTCTTTAGCTTTACATTTTTAAACCCTCAATATTTGTTGTACTTTTTTTTTTTTACATATAAAGGGTTGTTGTTGTTATTGTTGTTTTTTCTTATTTTGCTTCAGTGTATGAACTTCAAAGGGGGATGCAACAAGTCTAGATGACCTCTTAACACGATGGATTTAAGGATTTAACCCGTGTCTGCTGGACTACAACGCGTCACTATGGCAACTAGTCTTTCACAGCTAACCTGGTCCCGACCAAGTTTTTCTGCAGCTTAAATGTTCGCTAGTGATAAAGCCCCGCCTCCTGACCAATCAGATCTCTTAGAAAACGAGCTGTCCAATGAAAGGTGATGTGTAATCACGTCACTGTGTGGATCTGATGTGATGCTGACCATAGACTGTAAAAAAAAGATGCTGACGAGAGAGATGCAATCCTTTCATTTACTGATGACATCCT
This sequence comes from Gouania willdenowi, assembly GCF_900634775.1. Taxonomy (NCBI): domain Eukaryota; kingdom Metazoa; phylum Chordata; class Actinopteri; order Blenniiformes; family Gobiesocidae; genus Gouania; species Gouania willdenowi. Next base: position 3,106,116 of record NC_041049.1, read on the forward strand.
ATAAGAAAAATAAGATTTATATCTGATAAACTGATAAAATGAAATAAATCAGCTGATAACACCTGCATGCATCGGGCGATTTCACACAAATAAATTAATTCATGTAGTCAAAGGTAATGCTGATAGTCCTGTAGATAATATTAAATATATGGAATTGTTTCTATAGCTTTTTAATTTACTGCTAGCCTTATATATTATCTTATCCTCTAATTAAGGTGAAACAGTGCAAATGTAGTATTTATTAGGTGCTTTTCTAACTGGTAGACCCTTCAGACTAGACAGTACCTATGAAGTAGCCTGGATGCTGCTAATGAAGAGTGAATGAAACTAAAGGTGGGACGAGGACTAAGCCTACAAGGGAAAACAGTGATTTCAGTTAAACATCGACCAGAGACTGAAACCATGTCACGCTTAGATGAGTAACTCTACACTCTAGCAAACACTGCCTTGACCTGAATATCCAGTCAAGTTAAAGAGTCAGAACGGAAGAGTCGCGTTTAGAAAAGTCCCTGAAATATTAAAAAACAGCGTTTAACAGCTCTAATCCTTCATGTGCATCTTTTCTGTACTGTTAAAGCTCTATTGTAGTAAAAAAATAAAAAAGTAAAAGCCTTAAAGGCATCTGACAGATGAAACTGGAGGATTATAAAGACTCATTTTTATTCTCATTGGAAAAAACAAACATTTAAAGCTAAAACTTGTTTCTATGATTTGTTATTCAAGTCAATAGTTAAGATAAAAACAATAGTTATTTGTGTTATCAGCCCCAGAAGTTTAATCAGCATGTGGACGATTAGCTTTGTGAGGCTAACAGCCAAGCTAGGCTAACCTTGCTCCATTTGTCAGCTATTTTTAAACAATTTCATTCTGACTAGGGGTGTGAAAAAAAATATATTTCACGATATATCGCGATTTTTTGGGTGCCGATTTATTTTTTTTAAGGGCTGATATTTAATCAATATTTTTGTGCATTTGTGCAATATTTCAGTGGGTACAATGCTTTTAATGTGTAGCAATGGTTACTTTATGCATTTAATTTTATGATGGCAGTGTGTAATGCCTGCAATATTTATGTATGCACAGGCATTTTATTTTCAATTTTTTTCAAATTCAATAGCTAAACATTTGAGATGCTTTTAAAAAATGTGACGGATCTTAATTAGCAAAAGCTAATAGTCATGCTAACATTAGCCAAGTTACACTAGCTACATTTGGCAACTGTTTAACATTATCAAATGTTTTAGGTTAAAAACCTTTTTAACAGACTGTAGGAAAGACTCCAAAGGGATTCGTTATTTTTGAGCAAATGCTAACAGTCAAGCTAATGTTAGCCATGTTAGCTTTGCTGATTTATTTTACATTTTAAGTCCAATACTGTAGCTCAACATGACTTTTACCCTGTTCATATACTGTACAAAAACCATGATTTAATATTAGATTATTTTAGAGCAAAGGCTAACAGTCAAGCTATTGTTAGCTTAGCTACATTTGACAGTTATATGCAACTGTTTTTGAAGATTTTTTTTAATATTTTCAAGTTGTTTTAGATTAGTGAAATCCAATGGCTAATGGACAGACTCATGTTAGCCAGGTTAGCTTTGACAGCTATTTGCAACAGTTTTTCAACACTTTTGAATATTTTAAAGATGACAACATATTGATATCTTGAATATTGACATCTATAAATATCAAAAGACATAGTGGGAATATTCAGTTAATAACACCTTCTTGACAGAGCAAAGGAGAAGCCTGGAATAGCTTTAGATAATTTTTGACAAATATAATCTTAAAAATTACAAATTGTTTGCTAGTTTGGTCTTTTTTTCTGCATATTATACGGTTTTAAACTCCTTTTTCAGGCATAAATAACATTTTACATGTTAAAAGCTGACATGTTATTAAAATAAACTCTCAAAGAGCAAACTTTGGACTTTTTTTGTTGATTTTTAACAGTTTCTTGGAGACTTAATGGCCTGGCAGAAATCCCAGTGATGGTGAAAAGTATTTATTTATTCGTTTCTTCCTCTATTCTTTGAGGAAATTCATTGTGTTTACAACCGAGTCACCTCCTGTAAAGAATCCTCAGACCTTTCCCCAAGAACCAAACACAGCGTCCTCCTCAGGAACTGGAACTGCTGGCTCGACTATGACTCAACACGTGTTTCAATTAAAGAGCATTCCTGTTGTACACAAGGACACAATACAGCGAGCCCAAATAGCTGCCCGCTTACCTAAGCTGATAAGAAAAGCTCTGTGGTATTCGCTGTGACGAGCTGACCTTGTTTGGAAAGTCGCAAGAAAAACGTTCCTCCTCCACCTACGAGATAGGAAAACACTCCCGTTCTTTAGCGCAGCCGGAAGATGAGCCGGGAATGAAACGTGCGGGAAGCTCAATGAATACAAAATTAGCTTCAACGACGGTTAAAGTTGTTCTTAGTTTTTCTTTACACGACTACACAAACAACGTCAAAAAATGATAAAACTACTCCAACTACACACAAAACAATAAAAAAAATACTAAATACTCATAGATTTCAAAAACACAAAAAAACAAGACACACAGCACAAAATTCACAAAACGACTTAAAAAAAAAAAGAAAGATAAAATGACTCCAAAAGCACACGAAAGAACAATAAAAAATGCACAAAGCAATAAAGTACACAGAATGAAAACAAAAATACCCAAAATGACTCGAAAATACACAAAACGTGAAATAACCACACAATATGACAACAACAAAAACGAGGGGTGTCCCAACCCAGTATCGATATGGTATATCGGTCCGATTTTAACCTGAAAACAAATATCGGATATCTGATTCAATTTTTTTTTTTTTCATTTTTAATTATTTTATTCAATTGTAGAATATTGTAGATATTATGTTGAAGGTTAAAAATGATGTAACCAATTGGTTAATAATAAATGGGTCAGTTTTACTCATCCCTACTGTTGCTGACTATTGTTCTTTGTTCTACACAATATATTAAAAAAAACAGACAAAATTATTAAGAAATAAACAAAACAAAAAAATGCATGAAACAAATTCAAAAACACATCAACTGACCCCCCCCCCCCCCCCCCCAAAAAAAAAACATACTGTATGAAACAACAAAAATACACAAAATGACTGAAAAACACACAAAACATTAAGACACAAAATAACAAGATACCCAAAATAATACAGAACAAAAATAAGCAAAATGATTCAAAAATGCACCAATGACCCCCAAAAATCTTACGAAACAACAAAAATACACAGATTGATTTAAAAAATGCACAAAAAGATAAGAGACACAAAATGACAAAATTGACAGAATGAGAAGTTCACAAAATGACTCAAAAATACACATAACAAATTCAAAAACACATCAAAAGACTCCAAAAAAACATACGAAACAACAAAAACACACAAATTGATCAAAAAATACACAAAATGAGTACACAAAATTACACACAAAGACACAAGATGACCTCAAAAAAACATTAAATAACAAAAACACACAATACAATTTAAAAAAATACAAATAAATCACCAAAACAACTTCAAATACATACCAAACAAAACGATAACAGAATAGACAGAATGAGAACAGTTTGCTCTGTGTGTTAAACCCATAGACCTTTAGTGACGCTAGTTACACCTGACAAAGTCCATAGAGCAACTCCGTCTACCACAGCAGAACAATGAGTCACCATGAGAACCACGGGAAACCACAACACTTTCACATGAGAACACACACACATTCCTGTGCTGCGTAAGTGAACAGGTCAGAGGTCAACGTGCACAACAAAGCCCCTCAAAAAGGATGAAAAGCAACACCTTCCTGAGCAGATTCAGTTTCCTGGTTGCTCCGACATCCAATCAGCAGCTTTTACTCCCGTCACAGCAGCCGACCAATGAGTGAGGAGCTTTTCCCAGCATCACAACCAGCATTAGTTTATAGACTCACAAACATCGCACAACAGACAAGAGATGTTCAGCACGAGAGGAGCTGTGCAAAAAACTCACACTGTACAGTTTTGTATTTCATTAATAATTTTGTGTGTTTTCATATTATTTTAAAAGATAAAGAAAATCTTTAATAGGAAATGAAGGCTTCTCGCCAGCGCTGCTGAGCGTCGGGGCCCCCAACGTTGTAATTTCTCTCCCCTACAGAGCGATGGCGCCCCCTACGTTCATTTTTCAGTGACGTAGGTGGGATTTTCTGTAGTTTTTCCCTTCTTTTAATAATTGTTGCACAGGTTGTTTTAACTTTGTTTTCAACTTGAATAACCCAGAAACACATACATCAGCCACACCATGTATTTAATATAGGCAATTGGCTCGGACGCTCCCGTATGAGGACCACTGCAGCCCTATAGCTGCCCCCGATGCTGCCTGTGTGCATCCTCTGAGTCAGAATACGGATGCCTGTATCCAGACTGTTCTGATCTCTGCTCCGTCTGTCCGTCCTCCTTGCGGAAGCGTCTCCATCAGCCTCAGAGTCCAGAGCACCGATCAATCCTGAACAAACCTAACGTGGTGATTTAACAACTTTATGCTGGTTATTCTTCTACTACAAACTGTCTGACTTTTACTTCATCCACACACTGCTGCGAGCGCTCTCTCTCTCTCTCTCCCTGACAACATTTCTCTGCGTCGTTGCTATGACAAGGCAATGTGCATCATGACAAAATGAGTGGTTAGATGATTCTGTGCGAGCAAGAACGATTTAATGCAAGTTTCATTGTTCCACCTGGTCTAATGTGACAAAGCTCAATTTTGTGGTGGCATGAAGCTTATGAAACTGGGAAAAATCCCAACATTATCCATGTCATTGTTTAAGCCGCAGGGTTCAAAGCGTGACCAAAAAACTAACTGCTTATAGTCTGGAAATCGTCATTGTGTTTGTTTTTCTGGTCATTTTGAGCATTTTTATGACATCTTATTTATTTTGTGTTTTTTTCTACTCCTTTGTGTGTCTGTTTGGTCATTTTGTGCTTCTTTTCTGACAATTTTCACAAATCTGTCCAAAGCTTGTGTGTATTTCTACTTCTTTTGTATGTTTTTTTTTATTCTTATTGTGTAACTTTGTTGTCTTTTGTGTATTTTTAAGTCATTTTATATATTTAAGTTGTCATTGTGTTTGTTTTTGTGGTCATTTTGAGCATTTTTATGACATTTTGTACATTTCTGTTGTCCTTTTATGTGCTTGTATTTTAGTTTGTGTACTTTTGTGAGTTAGTCTAATTTGTGTATTTTTCTCCTCCTTTTGTCATTTTGTGCTTCTTTCCTGTCATTTTTTGTATCAGTCCAATTTTTATGTGTATTTCTACTTATTTTGTATGTTTGTATACTGATTGTGTATTTTTGTTGTCATTTTGTGTGTTTTTTGTCATCGTTGTTTTTTTCTTTCTTTCAATTTGTGTAGCTTTGTTGTCATTTTGTGTGTTTTTGGAGTTATTTTGTGTATTAGTTTTGTGTGGCCTCACAGGTCTGCTCTGTAAAGTGTTGAACACGTGTGTAGTGAGAGTGAAAACACAAACTGTTACACAACCCCTCACAGCTGCCTGTGAAGCACCGAGACTTTGACTTTCCTTCAGCATCGCTGCCATGGCAACGCACAAACAACCGCCACAGACTTCCACCTTCTGAAACTCTGCTCTCTGATTGGTTTCCTGCCTGGAAGCCTAGATACACTTTGACTCACAGTTAGCGAGTGACTCCGCCCCCTCTAGACCCAATAGCAGCTTATCAGCACCCGATGATGCTCCTGGCACAATTTTTTTCATTAATTTGGGAATATTTTGCTGAATAATTTGAGAAAAATTGCAGAATTTTGGAAACATTTTGTGATTTTTTTCAACAACAATTTACAACTGAATTATTTGGTAATTTACACAACGATTCATGTTTGCTCTGTCATTTTCACTTCCTTCACAGGGCCCAATCGGATGCTCTGAAGGGCCGGATTTGGCACTCGGGCCATGAGTTTGACACAAGTGACTTAGAATATAATTAATTAATCAGCATCGAATCAGAGACGTACAACTTTTATCACAGCGAGGCCACAAAAATGTGACATCATCAACATTCATGTCAGCTGTTAGAATAAAAAAATCAATGTGAATATTAGTGTTGTGACTTTTTTTGTACGCATTTTCTGTATCGTTTTGAAATCAAAGTGTCATTTTGTTGTCTTTTTCTGTAACTTTATTTATTTTTTGGAGTCACTATGTATTATTATTTTTTTAAATCATCTGTAATTGTGCGTATTTTTGCAGTTTAGTGTGTGTTATGAGTCATGTCAGCATTTAAAATAATGACAAATCTGGGCATTATTGTTTTGCGTGGGTATTTTCTGCAATTTTGATAGTCTATATGCATTTTTTTGGAGTCATTTTGTGTATTTATTTTGTATCTTTCTGTATTTTTGTAAATTATTTGGAGTATTCTGTTATTTTTTTTTTTTTTGGTGTTTTTGTGTATTTTTTTGTCAATTTTTGCTGTTGAGTGTCATTGTCACACTTTTGTGTTTTTGGGGAACTTTGGTGAATTGTTTGTAAATTTGTGCGTTTCTATTTTATTTTGTGTAGCTGTGTTGTTTTAGTGCTTTGTGTATTTCAGTTGTCAGTGTGTTTGTTTTTTGGGTCACTGTTGTGTATTTTCTCTACATTTTTTTATTTTTTCTGTTGTCCTTTTGCTAGTTTTCTCCTCCCCTCCCCTTGTTATTTTGTGTGTATTTTAACTTATTTTGTACGTTTTTATTATTCTTATTGTGATTTGTTATTTTGTGTATTTTTTTCTCTTTAGATTTATGTAGCCTTGTTGGCCTTTGTTGTGTGTTTTTGGAGTCATTGTGTGTTTGTTTTGTCATTGGAGGTAGACAACCCCCCCCGCCCCGAAAAGTATAGGTAACCCCTGCCCGCCCCCTCACCTCGTTGGAGGGGATGCTGACCACCCCGGTGGACCTCCTCTTCTCCCGAAGCTTCCTCTTCTCTATCTGCCCTTTGCCCTTCCGGGCGCTGGGCCCTGCTCCCCGCTTCTCTCGGACCCTGGTGTCCGGTTCGCTGTCCCCTTCTGGTCCGGCCTTCCCCCCCTCCTCGGCTCTCTTCGGGGCCGGGCCGGAGCAGGAGGACCGGGGGCCCGGGGAGCTGCTGCTGCTGCTGCTGTTCGCGGCCCCTAAAGGAGCTCCGGTGGCTGCGGCAATGTCTCCCAGCATCTTGGCCCTCATCTTCTCACGCTTGGCCTTCCACTCCTCCAAGAAGTCCGTGGTGGCGTTGGGCTTGAACCCCCCCGTAGCCATGCCCCCCCTCCCTCTTGCCTCTGGATCCGTCCCTGAGCGCGAAGTGGTTTGTGGATGAGCTGAGCGGGCTTCCGTCCTCAGTGGCACCGCATTCCTCAGGTGAGGGAAAAGTCCAACAAACTCCCCCAAAAAGTCTCTCTTTCTTTGCCTCCTTCGCTCCGCTGCGGGATTTCAGAGTCCGCGATGCGGCCAAAGGCTGAACTCAGCGGGGGAACCAGCTCAATGCGGACCGTCGGTCCGGACCAGGTGAGTCGAAGCAGAGAGTAACTCTGAGGCACCGAGCCCGGAGAAACACGAAGACTGCCGAGTGGAGCCGAAGATGACGTCACGGAGGTGGGCGGTTTCCTCAGAGACGCAGGTGGAGTAAAGACGAAATAAATATAGAAAAAATACAATTTTAATTATTTATTACATTTTTTAAAAAAAACATAATTCAATAGGAAAAACATAATTTAAATAAAGATACATAAAATTTTAATTTAAAAAACATATTTCAAATAAAAAACGTTATTGATAGAAAAACATTATTTTAATGAATAAACTTAATTTAGATTAAAAATAATAATAATAACTTAAATTAAAAACATAAGTTAAATAAAACAAAACATAATTTTAATTTAAAAAACATAATTTTGACCTTCAAAACTGTATAAATAAAAAAACGTAATTCAAGTTTTAAAAACATAATTCAAATAACAAACCTTATTTTAAAAAATCATTATTTAAATTGAAAAACATTATTTAAATTAAGAAACTTAATTTAAATTCAAACAAAACATAATTAATATAAAACAAAACATGATTTAAATTGAATAAAAAATATTTATCTCAATAAAAAAGTAATTTAAATGAAAAAACACAATTTAAATTTTAAAAACATGATTCAAATAAAAAAACAAAGTTGAAAAAAATATAATTTAACTTAAAAAAACATAATTTAAGTTTTAAAAAAAACATAATTAAAATTTTAAAAACATAATTGAAATAAAAGAATATATAATTTTAATTTTGAAAATAAATAATTTCAATGAAAAACTAATATTATGTTGAGATATTTGAGCTGTTTCATATGGGAGGTAGAAAACCATGGGTTTACGCATTAGATGGCGCACTAGTACATTGAAGTGCAATTTTTTTTTTTACATTTAAAAAAAAAAAAAAAAAGACGTGCAACCGGACGTTGATTGATGTGACCGGAAAATGGCTGTTGTTGCCAAAGACATGAATACTGTTGCCGGAAGGTTGCTAGAGAATAAAATACTGCTACGTGCTATTGCAGTGACTCCACTTGCTTTTCTCGTTTGCTGATAATTATTTTTGTTGCTCTGCTGATGACCTTCAAATCAATGTGAAAAAAAATCTCATGTAAATTTTAAATATATA